>NC_053488.1:461243-597246 GCF_015227805.2 Hirundo rustica | reverse complement strand
CAGGAAATCAAACGGACGCTCCCTGGTTATGCTCAAGCAATTATTCAGGAGTCAGAGAGAAAAGTGGGAACCCTGGGCTGGGATAAGGCCTTCGGGCGGCTTCTTTGCTTCCTAGCGGCTCTCTCCTTTTTTGCCAGCTCCCTGGAAGAAGAAAAACAACAGCAATAAAGTTTCAAACCCGGGCAGGACGCCCTGGCTTTGGGCAGACGGAAGCGCAGCTCCCCGGGAGCGAGCCCAGGCCGTGCGCCGGGGAGCTCCGGGAATCTGGGATCGCCTGCGTGATGGAAGGGCTGGAAAAGCACACCCAGCTGCCGGCTTTAGTGCTGGGACACAGCCAGGCCCGGGCTCAGGCTTAGAGCTGGGACTGCACAACGCCCCAAAGCCAGCTTACACATCCGGCATTACACCCAGCACCCAGCTCCAGGAGAAACTCGGCTGGGAGAAGCCCCCGGGATGCTCCCTCAGAATACTGACCTCACCCTGCAGCCCCTCCAAAATAGGGGAAGCTACGGAAATCATCCAGAAATCCACGGATTTCCGCTTCTTCAGAACCAAAGCGGCAGCAAAATGTGTCCAAACCGGACTGCAAAGCAGCAGCTCCGAGGATTTATTCCAGAGGGGACGCAAGGATCCCTCAGCCAGCCGGCATTTCTCTCGGGCTCTTCCCACTGCTCTCTGAGGACACAAGCAGCACTTTTTCCCTGCTGTTCTCCTTTCTATCAATGCAAAGAGCTCTGTTCTGTATTTAGCTTAGAACAGTAGAACAATTTTTTCATGACCTTGACAATCAGTGAAGGGCAGCAAAAGCTGGTTAAAAAAAAAAAGTCTGCCCAAAAATACCTGCCCAAAAATCCTCTAAAAGAAATGCCCCAAAAGACCCCCAAAGCGCAACTACCACAACCCTGCCACTCGCCACGTTCAAGCCAAAAAAGCCTTCATGCTAGGCTACCTTTTAAATTCTAGAATTTATTATGTTTATATTTATCATTACCATTTCTGTTTTATATCCGTACCTATGTATATTATAGATATTATAATACACATAGCGTGTCATAGTAGAGATTGTATTTATTTATATTGCTGATATTATTTTTCATATTTTACATTGCTCTTTTTATTAATTATACTTTCCTATTTTTGTATTGATTTTTAAAATTTTCTGTTTGTTTATATGGTAGACGATATTTTAAACTATACGCATTCATTCACCTAAAACATCAGAACCACAGTCAATTAGAATTAAATGAGCCTGCTTTTCTAAGGGGTAAAGATTTCATTCTCATTAAAATAATAGTGGCAGATTTTCTCTTTCTGTGCTTTATTTCAGGGTGGCGTGGAGGGTTGTTTGTGTGGGGGTTTTTTAGGTTTGGGGGGTTTTTTTAAATTTTGGTTGTTTGCTTTGTTTTGGATTTCTTTCTCACTAAACAATGAGGTTTGGAGAGTTACAGAATAAAAAATCTACTTTCTTTTATTGCTGCCTCTGAAATACACCCCGACATCAAGTGACTGCTGCGAACCCTGTTCGTGGGTAGAATGAGACCTGTTAGGGGATAAAAAGGAAAAACACGGCACCGTGGCGCTTACAGCTTTCTCCCTTCGGGTTCCTCAATGGAGCAGAAAGTACAGAGGCTTTGGTCTCACTCCCCATTATATCCAGGCCTTCGGTGGGTGGCCACGGCTGTCATTTTCCAACTTCTTTGTTGCCAGCAGACAATCTGCCACATACTCGAGGTAAAAAAGGGTAAGGAAAAAGAAAAAGAAAAAAAGAAAACATGAATAATAATAATAAAAAAGAAATAAAATAAAACATTTTAAAATAAAATATAAGTAATTAAAAAGAAAATATATATATATGAAATAAAAATTAAAAAAACAAAATAAAAATAAATTAAAAACGAAAATAAAAATTAAATAATATTTTAAAAATTAAAAGGAATTAAAAAGAAAAAAATAGTAACAACAAAAGTAAAAATCATAAATAAATAAAATCAAATTATAAAGCTTGAAGAAATAAAAGAGAAAACATTTTAAAAATACAAAGAAAAAAATTACATGAATAAATAAAACTCAATAAAATAAAAGAGAATTTAAAAAATTGCTAAAGTCAAAAAGTAAAATAAATAATAATATAAAAAAAAATGCAGCTCGGAGGAAAACACCCCAAAACACCACCCCAGAACCATCAAATGTTCGGCAAATCCCCCGAACCTCCCCTGGAAACCTCCCCCCGCCTGAAACCCCAAATTTCCATTCTTAGTCCCCCAAAGCCCACCTTGGCAATCCCCCCAACCCCCCTCATATGCCCAAAAATTTCCACTCAAGCCCCAAATTCCCCTCTTCAAGCTCCAAAATTCCCCCCCCAACTCCCCCTCGATTCCCCAAAATCCCCTCGGGAACCCCCAAGTGCTCCCCGGGACTCTCCCAATTCCCTCCTAAAGCCCCACATTTCCACCCCCAAAGCCTCACATTTTTCCTCTTAACCCCCAAATCCGGCCCCGAGCCCCGAGATGTCCCCCGCAAATTCACCTCTGGGTCTCTTCCTCCTCCGGCGGCTGCAGGGGCCACCCCGGCACCGCGGGGCAGCGCCCCCAAACCCGGGGGGGGGTCAGCCTCCGAGCCCCAGTCGCGACCGCCCCCCCGAGCCACGGGCCTCGGGAGGCGCCGAAATCAGGGAAGGGACCGCGGGGCCCCGGGGGGAATTCGGGGTTCGCCAAAAATCGGAGACGGGGGAAAACATGGCAGAGGAAATTTGGGGGGGGTCCCAAGGGGAATTGAAGGGATCCAGGTAGGAATGGGGGGTTTTGGGGGCCGAGGAGCACCGGAAACGCCCCTCAGCCACGTGGAAACCCATAGAGATAAGGGGTGGCGGACCAGAAATCGCCCCCGTCCTCGCGGAACCACCGAGATAGCAAAGAGGGGCCCCTGAAGGCCGCTCCGCCACGCAGAAAAACCATAGAGATATAGGGTGGCGGACCGAAAGCGCCCCCGCCCTCTGAGAATCATCGAGATAGCAAAGAGGGGCCCCTGAAGGCCGCTCCGCCACGCAGAAAAACCATAGAGATAAGGCCTGGCGGACCGAAAGCGCCCCCGCCCTCTGAGAATCATCGAGATAGCAAAGAGGGGCCCCTGACGGCCGCTCCGCCACGCAGAAAAACCATAGAGATAGGGGGTGGCGGACCGAAAGCGCCCCCGCCCTCTGAGAATCATCGAGATAGCAAAGAGGGGCCCCTGAAGGCCGCTCCGCCACGCAGAAAAACCATAGAGATATAGGGTGGCGGACCGAAAGCGCCCCCGCCCTCTGAGAATCATCGAGATAGCAAAGAGGGGCCCCTGAAGGCCGCTCCGCCACGCAGAAAAACCATAGAGATACGGGGTGGCGGACCGAAAGCGCCCCCGCCCTCTCGGAATCATCGAGATAGCAAAGAGGAGCACCGGAAATCATAGAGACAAGGAGTAGAGGACCGGAAACGCCCCCCGCCCGATCGGAATCATACAGTTATTCCAATTTTCGGAGTACCGGGACTCCCCTTCGCCACGCGGAAGTCATAGAGATGGCGGGTGGGGGACCGGACCCGTGCAGCTGCAGGTGCTTCCTGTCATGATTTCCCAACTGAGCCCCGCTGCTCCCGCACGTCCGGGGGGCATCCTATCCTCGCCGAGCTCGTGGGAAGGTGGCAGCGCAGGGAGCCCTGAGGGGGGAGCCCCAATAAGGGCGCTGGGAGACCCCAGAAATCCGAATGTGGGGAGGGCGACACGGGACGGGACAAAAGTCAAGTTCGTTTGCTGGTAGTTTTTGGAGGGGTTTTATTTGGGGTTGGGGGGGGGAGGTGAGTCCTGGCGCCCTCGGCTCCCTTCTTTTTTGGCCACGATGACAACAGCAGACAGAACCAGACCTGAAAGGGAAAAGGGAGAGGTTTGGACCTACAACAAGTCCCCCAGAAGTCCTAAACTTCCTTCAGATGTCCCCCCCGGAAGTCCAAAATCCCCTCAGAACTTCCCAGGACCGCTCTGTGTCCACAGCACTGCCCCGAGCTCACAGCCCGGCGCTCCCACGCGCGGCGGGGACGGGCACGGGGGGAGCTGCAGTACCGCTCTCTGTCCACACGGTGGCAGCACTGCCCCGAAGCTCAGCCCGGCCTCGAGCACGGGCAGAGAACGGAGGCAAAAAAGAACGGGCCCAAAAATCCCCGCCCAAAAATCCTCTCAAAGAAATGCCCCAAAAGACCCCCAAGCGCAACTGCCACAACCCTGCCACTCGCCACGTTCAAACCAAAAAAGCCTTCATGCTAGGCTGTCTTTTAAATTTTAGTATTTATTATGTTTATGTTTATATTTATCATTACCATTTCTGTTTTATATCTGTGCCTATGTATATTATAGATATTATAATACACATAGCGTGTCATAATAGAGATTGTATTTATTTATATTGCTGATATTATTTTTCGTATTTTACATTGCTTATTTTATTAATTATACTTTCCTATTTTTGTATTGATTTTTAAAATTTTCTGTTTGTTTATATAGTAAATGATATTTTAAACTATAGAAATTCATGAACCTGACATATCAGAACAACAATTAATTAGAATTAAATTAGCCTGCTTTTCTAAAGGGTAAAAATTTATTTCTCATTAAAATAATATTGGCAGATTTTCTCTTTCTGTGGTTTTTTCCGAGGTTGTGGTTTTTTTTTTTTTTCTTTTTTTTTTTTCTTTTTTTTTTTTTTTTCTTTTTGGTTTTTGTTTGCTTTGTTTTGGATTTCTTTCTCACTAAACAATGAGGTTTGGAGAGTTACAGAATAAAAATTCTACTTTCTTTTATTGCTGCCTCTGAAATACACCCCGACATCAAGTGACTGCTGCTAACACTGTTCATGGGTAGAATGAGACCTGTTAGGGGATAAAAAGGAAAAAAACGGCACTGTGGCACTTACAGCTTTCTCCCTTTGGGTTCCTCAATGGAGCAGAAAGTACAGAGGCTTTGGTCTCACTCCCCATTATATCCAGGCCTTCGGTGGGTGGCCACGGCTGTCATTTTCCAACTTCTTTGTTGCCAACAGCCAATCTGCCACATACTCGGCGTAAGAAAGAGTAAGGGGAAAAAAAGAAAACATGGGGAAAAAAAAAATGAACTCACATTATAAAATAAAATAAAAGTAATAAAAAAGTAAAAAATAAAAGATCAATAAATAAAATTATATATTAAAAATATAAAATACAAATAAAAAACAAAATAAAAATAACATGAAAATAAAAATTAATATTTTAAAAATTAAAAGTCATTTAAAAGTAAAGAAAATAAAATAAAAACAAAAGTTAAAAAATAAATAAATTAAAATATAAAGATTGAAGAAATAAAATTTAAAACCTTTTTAAAAATTCAAAACAAAAAATTCCATGAAAAAATAAAACTCAAGAAAATAAAATAGTCTGGAAAAAAAATAAAATAAATAAAGGCAGCTCTCCTCTCCTGCCACTGCCTAACACAGCTCCGGGAGGATCCTGCACGACGCAGGGATGGGGAAAACAAACCCAGTGCCTCCCAGACAAGAAGGTTTTGAGACAATTCCCAGGTTTGCTTGGAAACAAATTCTATTTTAGAGGGAAACTCACTTCGGATGAACATCCAAATGTGCCAAGGCAGGAAAGATCCACCCCATTGTGTCCAGGGAACAGCAATTAGGCCAGGAGTGAGGTTGTAATGGGATTGATGGCATTAAAAATGCACTAAATTTGACTTTACAGAGAGATTCATGACGGCAATTAAACACGCAGCAAGTTTTCCTGGGAATTTACAGCATCCTGCAGGTACGGTGATCCACAATGCCCATTAACCGACACTCTTTTGGCAAACTTCCTTGCAAATGTGCCCTAAGAGGTACAAAAATTCCAACTGGGATGGAAAATCGGCATTTGCAATAAATACCCCCTCACTAAAATCAGAGAGAGGAAAACCATGAAATAAAAGGAAGGAATAACACCCAAATCCCAGCTTGCCTGGAAAACAAGCTCGGGAATTTCTAACATGAAAAACTTTTGGAACAGTCAGGAGGTTGCTGGAAGTTCATGGAAGGATGATTTAAAATCTGCCTCCTCTGCTCTGATTTTAAAGGGAAGTGAGAACTAAACATGGCACGTTACACTTCTCCAAGAATTATCTGTGTTTTGTGGGAGTAGCAATCCAAAGAAACTCCAGTCTTACCTGGATTTGACATCTCAAACTCTCGGCAGAGCGGGGAAGTTTCAATGGAACGAGCGAGCCACAATTGCTGGAATAACAAAATTCAGTGGGACAGAAGTCAGGAACTTTATTTACAAATCCATGCAGCAGGAGGAGGAGGAGGAGGAGGACACCAGGAACGCGCTCCAGCTGAAGGCAAGGATTTATTGGAAAAGGCAGGAAATCAAACGGACGCTCCCTGGTTACGCTCAAGCAATTATTCAGGAGTCAGAGAGAAAAGTGGGAACCCTGGGCTGGGATAAGGCCTTCGGGCGGCTTCTTTGCTTCCTAGCGGCTCTCTCCTTTTTTGCCAGCTCCCTGGAAGAGGAAAAACAACAGCAATAAAGTTTCAAACCCGGGCAGGACGCCCTGGCTTCGGGCAGACGGAAGCTCAGCTCCCCGGGAGCGAGCCCAGGCCGTGCGCCGGGGAGCTCCGGGAATCTGGGATCGCCTGCGTGATGGAAGGGCTGGAAAAGCACACCCAGCTGCCGGCTTTAGTGCTGGGACACAGCCAGGCCCGGGCTCAGGCTTAGAGCTGGGACTGCACAACGCCCCAAAGCCAGCTTAGACATCCGGCATTACACCCAGCACCCAGCTCCAGGAGAAACTCGGCTGGGAGAAGCCCCCGGGATGCTCCCTCAGAATACTGACCTCACCCTGCAGCTCCTCCAAAATAGGGGAAGCTACGGAAATCATCCAGAAATCCACGGATTTCCGCTTCTTCAGAACCAAAGCGGCAGCAAAATGTGTCCAAACCGGACTGCAAACCAGCAGCTCCGAGGATTTATTCCAGAGGGGACACTAGGATCCCTCAGCCAGCCGGCATTTCTCTCGGGCTCTTCCCACTGCTCTCTGAGGACACAAGGAGCACTTTTTCCCTGCTGTTCTCCTTTCTATCAATGCAAAGAGCTCTGTTCTGTATTTAGCTTAGAACAGTAGAACAATTTTTTCATGACCTTGACGATCAGTGAAGGGCAGCAAAAGCTGATTAAAAAAAAAAAGAGCCTGTCCAAAAATCCTCTAAAAGAAATGCCCCAAAAGACCCCCAAAGCGCAACTACCACAACCCTGCCACTCGCCACGTTCAAACCAAAAAAGCCTTCATGCTAGGCTACCTTTTAAATTCTAGTATTTATTATGTTTATATTTATCATTACCATTTCTGTTTTATATCCGTACCTATGTATATTATAGATATTATAATACACATAGCGTGTCATAGTAGAGATTGTATTTATTTATATTGCTGATATTATTTTTCATATTTTACATTGCTCTTTTTATTAATTATACTTTCCTATTTTTGTATTGATTTTTAAAATTTTCTGTTTGTTTATATGGTAGACGATATTTTAAACTATACGCATTCATTCACCTAAAACATCAGAACCACAGTCAATTAGAATTAAATGAGCCTGCTTTTCTAAGGGGTAAAGATTTCATTCTCATTAAAATAAGAGTGGCAGATTTTCTCTTTCTGTGCTTTATTTCGGGGTGGGGTGGAGGGTTGTTTGTGTGGGGGTTTTTTAGGTTTGGGGTTTTTTTTTTAAATTTTGGTTGTTTGCTTTGTTTTGGATTTCTTTCTCACTAAACAATGAGGTTTGGAGAGTTACAGAATAAAAATTCTACTTTCTTTTATTGCTGCCTCTGAAATACACCCCGACATCAAGTGACTGCTGCGAACCCTGTTCATGGGTAGAATGAGACCTGTTAGGGGATAAAAAGGAAAAAAACAGCACCGTGGCGCTTACAGCTTTCTCCCTTCGGGTTCCTCAATGGAGCAGAAAGTACAGAGGCTTTGGTCTCACTCCCCATTATATCCAGGCCTTCGGTGGGTGGCCACGGCTGTCATTTTCCAACTTCTTTGTTGCCAGCAGACAATCTGCCACATACTCGGGGTAAGAAAGGGTAAGGAAAAAAAAAAGAGAAAAAAAGAAAACATGAATAATAATAATAAAAAAGAAATAAAATAAAACATTTTAAAATAAAATATAAGTAATTAAAAAGAATATATATATATATGAAATAAAAATTAAAAAAACAAAATAAAAATAAATTAAAAACGAAAATAAAAATTAAATAATATTTTAAAAATTAAAAGGAATTAAAAAGAAAAAAATAGTAACAACAAAAGTAAAAATCATAAATAAATAAAATCAAATTATAAAGCTTGAAGAAATAAAAGAGAAAACATTTTAAAAATACAAAGAAAAAAATTACATGAATAAATAAAACTCAATAAAATAAAAGAGAATTTAAAAAATTGCTAAAGTCAAAAAGTAAAATAAATAATAATATAAAAAAAAATGCAGCTCGGAGGAAAACACCCCAAAACACCACCCCAGAACCATCAAATGTTCGGCAAATCCCCCGAACCTCCCCTGGAAACCTCCCCCCGCCTGAAACCCCAAATTTCCATTCTTAGTCCCCCAAATCCCACCTTGGCAATCCCCCCAACCCCCCCTCCTATGCCCAAAAATTTCCACTCAAGCCCCAAATTCCCCTCTTCAAGCTCCGAAATTCCCCCCCCAACTCCCCCTCGATTCCCCAAAATCCCCTCGGGAACCCCCAAGTGCTCCCCGGGACTCTCCCAATTCCCTCCTAAAGCCCCACATTTCCACCCCCAAAGCCTCACATTTTTCCTCTTAACCCCCAAATCCGGCCCCGAGCCCCGAGATGTCCCCCGCAAATTCACCTCTGGGTCTCTTCCTCCTCCGGCGGCTGCAGGGGCCACCCCGGCACCGCGGGGCAGCGCCCCCAAACCCGGGGGGGGGTCAGCCTCCGAGCCCCAGTCGCGACCGCCCCCCCGAGCCACGGGCCTCGGGAGGCGCCGAAATCAGGGAAGGGACCGCGGGGCCCCGGGGGGAATTCGGGGTTCGCCAAAAATCGGAGACGGGGGAAAACATGGCAGAGGAAATTTGGGGGGGGGGCCCCAAGGGGAATTGAAGGGAGCCAGGTAGGAATGCGGCGGTTTTAGGGGGCGAGGAGCACCGGAAACGCCCCTCAGCCACGTGGAAACCCATAGAGATAAGGGGTGGCGGACCAGAAATCGCCCCCGCCCTCGCGGAACCACCGAGATAGCAAAGAGGGGCCCCTGAAGGCCGCTCCGCCACGCAGAAAAACCATAGAGATATGGCCTGGCGGACCGAAAGCGCCCCCGCCCTCTGAGAATCATCGAGATAGCAAAGAGGGGCCCCTGAAGGCCGCTCCGCCACGCAGAAAAACCATAGAGATACGGGGTGGCGGACCGAAAGCGCCCCCGCCCTCTCGGAATCATCGAGATAGCAAAGAGGGGCCCCTGAAGGCCGCTCCGCCACGCAGAAAAACCATAGAGATATGGGGTGGCGGACCGAAAGCGCCCCCGCCCTCTCGGAATCATCGAGATAGCAAAGAGGGGCCCCTGAAGGCCGCTCCGCCACGCAGAAAAACCATAGAGATATGGGGTGGCGGACCGAAAGCGCCCCCGCCCTCTCGGAATCATCGAGATAGCAAAGAGGAGCACCGGAAATCATAGAGACAAGGAGTAGAGGACCGGAAACGCCCCCCGCCCGATCGGAATCATACAGTTATTCCAATTTTCGGAGTACCGGGACTCCCCTTCGCCACGCGGAAGTCATAGAGATGGCGGGTGGGGGACCGGACCCGTGCAGCTGCAGGTGCTTCCTGTCATGATTTCCCAACTGAGCCCCGCTGCTCCCGCACGTCCGGGGGGCATCCTATCCTCGCCGACCTCGTGGGAAGGTGGCAGCGCAGGGAGCCCTGAGGGGGGAGCCCCAATAAGGGCGCTGGGAGACCCCAGAAATCCGAATGTGGGGAGGGCGACACGGGACGGGACAAAAGTCAAGTTCGTTTGTTGGTAGTTTTTGGAGGGGTTTTATTTGGGGTTGGGGGGGGGAGGTGAGTCCTGGCGCCCTCGGCTCCCTTCTTTTTTGGCCACGATGACAACAGCAGACAGAACCAGACCTGAAAGGGAAAAGGGAGAGGTTTGGACCTACAACAAGTCCCCCAGAAGTCCTAAACTTCCTTCAGATGTCCCCCCCGGAAGTCCAAAATCCCCTCAGAACTTCCCAGGACCGCTCTGTGTCCACAGCACTGCCCCGAGCTCACAGCCCGGCGCTCCCACGCGCGGCGGGGACGGGCACGGGGGGAGCTGCAGTACCGCTCTCTGTCCACACGGTGGCAGCACTGCCCCGAAGCTCAGCCCGGCCTCGGGCACGGGCAGAGAACGGAGGCAAAAAAGAACGGGCCCAAAAATCCCCGCCCAAAAATCCTCTCAAAGAAATGCCCCAAAAGACCCCCAAGCGCAACTGCCACAACCCTGCCACTCGCCACGTTCAAACCAAAAAAGCCTTCATGCTAGGCTATCTTTTAAATTTTAGTATTTATTATGTTTATGTTTATATTTATCATTACCATTTCTGTTTTATATCTGTGCCTATGTATATTATAGATATTATAATACACATAGCGTGTCATAGTAGAGATTGTATTTATTTATATTGCTGATATTATTTTTCGTATTTTACATTGCTAATTTTATTAATTATACTTTCCTATTTTTGTATTGATTTTTAAAATTTTCTGTTTGTTTATATAGTAAATGATATTTTAAACTATAGAAATTCATGAACCTGACATATCAGAACCACAATCAATTAGAATTAAATGAGCCTGCTTTTCTAAAGGGTAAAGATTTCATTCTCATTAAAATAATACTGGCAGATTTTCTCTTTCTGTGTTTTATTTCAGGGTGGCGTGGAGGGCTGTTTGTGTGGGGGTTTTTTCATTTTTTTGGTTTGTTGTTTTTTTTTTTTTTAATTTTGGTTGTTTGCTTTGTTTTGGATTTCTTTCTCACTAAACAATGAGGTTTGGAGAGTTACAGAATAAAAAACCTACTTTCTTTTATTGCTGCCTCTGAAATACACCCCGACATCAAGTGACTGCTGCGAACCCTGTTCGTGGGTAGAATGAGACCTGTTAGGGGATAAAAAGGAAAAAAACGGCACCGTGGCGCTTACAGCTTTCTCCCTTCGGGTTCCTCAATGGAGCAGAAAGTACAGAGGCTTTGCTCTCACTCCCCATTATATCCAGGCCTTCGGTGGGTGGCCACGGCTGTCATTTTCCAACTTCTTTGTTGCCAGCAGACAATCTGCCACAAACTCGGCGTAAGAAAGGGTAAGGAAAAAAAAAGAAGAAAACAAGAAAACATTGGAAAAAAAAAAATTTAAAACAAAACAAAAGTAATTAAATAGTAAAAAAGAAAAAAAAATTCTATATAAAAATATATTAAAAAAACAAAATAAAAATAACATGAAAATAAAAATTAATATTTTAAAAATTAAGTCATTTAAAAGTAAATACAATAACAACAAAAGTAAAAATAATAAATAAAATAAAATTATAAATAGAGAAGGAATTAAATATAAAACCTTTTTAAAAGTTCAAAACAAAAAATTCCATGAAAAAATAAAACTCAAGAAAATAAAATTACAAAATTAAAAAAGTAAAAAATAAAATAAATAGTAATACAAAAATAAATGCAGCTCTCTTCTCCTGCCACTGCCTAACACAGCTCCGGGAGGATCCTGCACTACGCAGGGATGGGGAAAACAAACCCAGTGCCTCCCAGGCAAGAAGGTTTTGAGACAATTCCCAGGTTTGCTTGGAAACAAATTTTATTTTAGAGGGAAACTCACTTCGGATGAACATCCAAATGTGCCAAGGCAGGAAAGAATCGTTTCTTCTCCCTGTTTCCGAGTTTCCGAGTCATCCTGTAATTCATAACCTGCACCGCTGCAGACCAATCTGACACGGGTGAGTAACACATACGGCTCCTGCGCTCCAAGCCACGCGTCCCCGATGGAAACGGAAGTCAGGAATACAAAAACAGGTCTGGAAGAAAGATGAGGGGAAAAATCAGAACAGATATTCTTCTCTTTCCACACAGTAATCCCAAGCCGAGCTGTTTACCTCCAGGACTATGTTTTAAAGAGGTCCCCTAACTCTCTTCCTAGAGTTTTGCCCATGCAAAGCCAATGATCCTACTCACAAGAAGGAACAAAGCAGTTTCCTGTTAAATAAAACAGTTTGAAATCTGACCTGTCAGGTGCTATCACTGACCAGCAAGAGGAATCAGCATCCAGGCCCACGGGGACCTCTTTTTCGCAGACTATTTTCCCTCTTGGAATTGGTTGGGGTTTTTTTGTTTGTTTGTTTTTTTTAATACCTTTGGTTCCATTTTAGTCCTTGAAAGGGAAGTCTCTTAGAGGGAGCGTGTGTGTTGTGGCCTGTGAGGTCAGAAAACCCCACAGAGTTTTTCCATGCTCTCCGCTGCCCACCCCTGCCCCCACCCCACCAAAGACGCAGCTTCTGCTTTGGGAAGCCATGAGCCCTGGTGGACATGGGAAAACGACTTGACCGGACTACAAAAGCCGTGCAATTTCCTAGTTCCTCCCACCACTGCCTTGTCGCAGGAGCGATAAGACCGAGACGAGTCACCCGTCCTGTCCCGTCCTCTTCCATCACTGCTGATAGGCACAGGGGTTTCATAAGCTCACGCAAGGTGCTGGCCAGGCCCTGCAGCAGGGTGCAACCGAGCACTCCGAGCTCCCTGCTTTGTACTCGTGCACTCTTGACTGAGCTTTTCACTCTGGGGAAGAGAAGGGGAGGGATGAAAAAGAAACCCAACAAAAGCCTAAAGGCTAAAATTCTTCCCTGCTGAAGACTTGTTCAAACAAGCCGTTCCAAAGGGGGCAGGATCCATTCAATACTCACCAACCCATCTGGCCAAGGTCACAGTTCTCTGCCCACCGAGGACACAGCAACCAGCAGGGACCTTTCTCTCGCTCTCCAGCACAGGCTTCCTCCCACCACACGCAGGGACTGACTTAGTCCCAGGCTGGCAACAGGAGAGGCACGAGGAATATTCTGAAGTCATTCCCATCTCAGTGCTGTCCAGACCCGGGAGAAAGTGCTTCCCGCACCCCTCCTGCAGTTGTCTTGCCTGTCTCTTCCAGCTTCGGAAGGTTTCTGGGGGAGCCGGGATTATCGGTGCGCTTCAGAAGCGGCAGGGGCCCAAAGCGTTCCCTCGGGAGCGTGGAGCTTTCAGCTCTTTATCCCAAACAGTCTCCCCAGCGCTCTGCAATCTAGAAAGAAAAAAGTGAAAAGAAGGCACACAAATTCATTCTGACATTAGGGAGGGTTGCTTATCCCAACACACTTGTAGGCAATAAATCGTTTCTACCACTCTAACAAACCGACTCCAGCCGCTGCCTCAACTCCATGATAACTATTTAAACATTGTTTCAAGAATCCTAGGAGACGCCTGGCTTGGAACTCTCAGCAACTGCTCAGCTTGGCTACTTCAAAGACTTCCCCACCCAGGAAACCGAGCGCTCCCAGCCTGTAACAGCACATCCGCTACAAAGCCGATCAAACCTTCCACACACAGACGACACGAGGCTGCTGCGAGTCCTCTATGGGCGGCAGCAACAGCTCCCGGGGACGCGAACAGCACCCCCCCCGCTCACAGCTCGCTCAGGGTGGGAGCGCGGGGGTGAGTGGGGAGGGCGGGGAGCGGCGGGGAGCAGAGGGGAGGAGAGGGGAGAGGACGGCACAGGGACGGGACGGGCCGAGCGCCCGGCACGGCACAGGGACAACTCCCGGGACGCCGGCCGCGGCGGGACCTCGGCCGATCCGGGCGTCCCCGCCGCTGCCTGTCGGCGCAGGCCCGGCTCCCGCCCGCCCCCCGCCCGCCCGAGGCGCCGCTGAGCCCCCAAGCCTGTCCCCCCCACACCTCGAAACGCCGCGGGAATTCGCGCTCGGGCCGCGTCGTGGTCAGGATAGCGCGCAGGCAGCCGGCTAGACGAACCTCGGCGTCCTTGATTTTCTCCGCCCTTTTTGCCGCCATCTTTGGAAGGTCAGGCACGTCGCGCCGAACCGCCGTCTTGGGAGTGGCACCACGTGACTTCCGCCCCTACCCGTCGCCATCTTTATTAAGGCTGAAGTAATTTCTGGTTCGGCCGCCGTCTTTTTTTCTGGCACTGCTAAGGCCCCCATAGGATCATATCATAGGCGCCTGACTAAAATCTGCTCTCGAAAGCCACCCGCGGCGCGTCTGAGCCCCCAGCCCACGTCCGCACACCTCAAAACGCTGCAGAAAATTGCGTCCAGGTGGCGCCGTGGTCAGGATACCGCGCAGGCAGTCAGCGAGTCGTACCTTGGGGGGGGGGTCCTTGATTTTTCCCGCCCTTTTTGCAGCCATCTTTGGAAGGTCAGGTCCTTTGCAGTCAGCCGCCATCTTGGGAGTGGCACACCGGGGGGGTGTCCCGCCCCCCACCCCCCCCTCGGCTCGTTCATTAGGCACCTGACTAAATCAACTGCCAAAACTCGCCCTCGACACCGCTGAGTCCGCAGCCTGTGCCCGCGCACCTCAAAACACCCTGGAAAATCGCCCCCAGGCAGCATTGTGGTCGGGATCACCCCCGGGCAGCCGACTAGACGTACCCGGGCTCCTTGTCCTTTTCCCGCCCTTTTTGCCGCCTTCTTTGGAAGGTCGGGCAGCATCACTGTCCCCGAGCTCACAGCCTGGGACTTCCACGCACGACGGGGTCGGGCACGGAGGGAGCTGCAGTACCGCTCTGTGTCCACACGGTGGCAGCACTACCCTGAGCTCACAGCCCTGGGCACCCACGCACGGTGGGGACGGGCACGGAGGAAGCTGCAGTACCGCGCTGTGTCCACAGGGTGGCAGCACTGCCTTGAGCTCACAGCCCGGGGCTCCCACGCACGACGGGGTCGGGCACGGGGGGGAGCTGCAGTACCGCTCTGAGTCCACAGGGTGGCAGCACTACCTTGAAATCACAGCCCGGGGGTCCCACTCGCGGCTGTGTCGGTCACGGCGGGAGCTGCAGTACCGCTCTCTGTCCACAAGGTGGCAGCACTGCCCCAGGCTCACAGCCCGGACTCGGGCACAGGCAGAGAACGGAGGCAAAAAAGAACGGGCCCAAAAATCCCCGCCCAAAAATCCTCTAAAAGAAATGCCCCAAAAGATCCCCAAGCGCAACTCCCAGAACCCTGGCACTCACCAAATTCAGACCAAAAAAGCCTTCATGGTAGGCTATATATCAAATTTTTAGTACTTATTACGCTTATATTTATCATTACTGTTTCTGTTTTAGATCCATCTCTAGGTATATTATAGATATTATAATACACATAGCATGTCATAATAGAGATTGGATGTATTTATATTGCTGATATTATCTTTTGTATTTTACTTTGCTGTTTTTATTATTTATAGTTTTCTATTTTTGTATTGATTTTTTTTAAATTGTGGGGGTTTTTAAATATTATATGATATTTTAAACTATACGAATTCATTAACCTAACACATCAGAACCTCAATTAATTAGAATTAAATAAGCCTGCTTTTCTAAAGGGTAAAGATTTCATTCTCATTAAAGTAATAGTGGCAGATTTTCTCTTTCTGTGGTTTTTTTTTGAGGGGGGTTGTTTGTGGGGGGTTTTGTTTTGGTTTGGTTTTTTTTAATTTGCTTTTTTTGGATTTCTTTGTTACTAAACAATGAGGTTTGCAGAGTTACAGAATAAAAAATCTACTTTCTTTTATTGCTGCCTCTGAAATTCACCCCGACATCAAGTGACTGCTGCTAGCCCTGTTCGTGGGTAGAATGAGACCTGTTAGGGGATAAAAAGGAAAAAAACGGCACCGTGGCGCTTACAGCTTTCTCCCTTCGGGTTCCTCAATGGAGCAGAAAGTACAGAGGTTTTGCTCTCTCTCGATTATATCCAGGCCTTCGGTGGGTGGCCACAGCTGTCATTTTCCAACTTCTTTGTTGCCAACAGCCAATTGGCCACATACTCGGGGTAAGAAAGGGTAAGGGGGAAAAAAAAGTGAACAAAGAAAACATGAAAAAATAAAAGAAAATAAAATAAAGTAAAATAAAATAAGAAATAAAATAAAAACTTTAAAATAAGATAAAATTTTAAATAAAAAGTTAAAAAATAAATAAATGAAATTATATTAAAAACCTAATATATAAAATGAAAATTAAAAATTTTAAAATAATATGAAAATAAAAATTAAACTATATTTGAAAAATTAAAAGTAATTAAAATGTAAAGAAAAATATAAAGATAGACAGAGTGAAATATAAAACCTTTTTTAAAATACCAAAAAAAAGGAAGAAAAAAACCTCAAGATAATAAAAGAGAATAAAAATACAAAAGTCAAAAAGCAAAAAACAAAAATCATAATAAATTTTAAAAATATGCAGCTCTCCCCTCCTGCCACTGCCTAACACAGCTCCAGGAGTATCCTGCACTAGGCAGTGATAGGGAAAACAAACCCAGTGCCTCCCAGAGAAGAAGGTTTTTAGACAATTCCCAATTTTACTTGGAAACAAATTCTATTTTAGAGGGAAACTCACTTCAGATGAACATCCAAATGTGCCAAGGCAGGAAAGAACCTCCCCCTTGTGTCCAAGGAACAGCAATTAGGCCAGGATTTAAGTTTTCATGGGATTGATGTCATTAAAAATGCAGTAAATTTGACTTTACAGAGAGATTCATGACGGCAATTAAACACGCAGCAAGTTTTCCTGGGAATTTACAGCATTCGGCAGGTACGGTGATCCACAATGCCCATTAACCGACACTCTTTTGGCAAACTTCCTTGCAAATGTGCCCTAAGAGGTACAAAAATTCCAACTGGGATGGAAAATCGGCATTTGCAATAAATACCCCCTCACTAAAATCAGAGAGAGGAAAACCATGAAATAAAAGGAAGGAATAACACCCAAATCCCAGCTTGCCTGGAAAACAAGCTCGGGAGTTTCTAACATTCCAACAATTTCTAACATTCCAAAAACTTTTGGAACAGTCAGGAGGTTGCTGGAAGTTCATGGAAGGATGATTTAAAATCTGCCTCCTCTGCTCTGATTTTAAAGGGAAGTGAGAACTAAACATGTCAGGTTACACTTGTCTGAGAATTATCTGTGTTTTGTGGGGGTAGCAATCCAAAGAAACTCCAGTCTTACTTGGATTTGACATCTCAAACTCTCGGCAGAGAGGGGAAGTTTCAATGGAACGAGAGAGCCACAATCGCTGGAAGAACAAAATTCAACTGGGCAAAAGTCAGGAACTTTATTTACAAATCCATGCAGGAGGAGGAGGACACCAGGAACGCGCTCCAGCTGAAGGCAAGGATTTATTGGAAAAGGCAGGAAATCAAATGGACAGTCTCTGGTTGTGCTCAAGCAATTATCCAGGAGTCAGAGAGGAAAGTGGGAACCCTGGGCTGGGATAAGGCCTTCAGTCCTAGTGGCTCTCTCCTTTTTTGCCAGCTACCTGGAAGAGGAAAAAAAAAAACACAACAGGAATAAAGTTTCAAACCTGGGCAGGACGTCCTTGGTTCAGGCCTTCATTGGAGTAAAAAACATCAGTGGGAAGCTTCATGTTCCCAAGGGATTTCTTTAGGGACATGGAGCTTCTGAACTAATAAAATAATTCGGATTCCCAGAGAAAGATAATTCAGATTCCCACAGAAACTTGCTGAGCTGTGGTTCTGGGGCAGAAGTGTCAGGAAAGTGGAATCTTCAGGGCCAGCTCAGTAGTTCTTTTCCTTGGAGCTCTCAGGGTCAGGATGAAATGGTGTTCACGCCCCACTGGGAAACACAGAGCAGGATCAGTGCTGTAAACTGTCTTTTTCCTGCTTGCTGCACTCTCTCAAGGATGACCCGGAGTGCTCCGGCTCACAGCAATATAATCTGTGTGTAACAGCTTCCCATACCAGCCTGTGCAGCTGGGACAGTCATGGAGCGTCCCATAGAATCCCTGAGGCTGGAAAAGCCCTCAGAGAGCAGTGGGTCCAACTGCTGCCCCAGCACTGCCAAGGCCACCCCCAACCCCTGTCCCCAAGTGCCACATCAGGAACCACCCTTGCAATTGTTTTTTGTCTCACGATGAAGGAAAAATCATTTGGCTTTCCCATGCGGCATTGGCTGAGGCTGCGAAGCGCAATCCAGAGCTGGTGCTCGGGGCTTCAGTGTTTGGTGTGCAGACAACATTCCAGCCTGTCTGCTCCTGGGTTGAATGTGCATCTCCTCAGTAACTTGGTCTGGGAAAAGGCTAAGAGGGTGGTGGGAAGGGCTTTCTCCTAGGCCTGGACAGCCTCAAGGCAGGGATGATTTTTTGAATGTCTGTTGTCTTTCATGCCCCGGCCCAGAGCTAAGTTGGTGCTCCTGAATGGGACATGGAATGAGGAGGTCTCTGTTGGGAGAGTGGGAGAAAGGGATGCACCTAACTGATGGGTCCTGGCTGGGCAGAGAAATCTGATCTTGGCAATATGTGTTTGTGCGTATTTAATCAATGCAGCGGTGCCAACATGTCTCAGTAGAGCCAGCAGTTCAGGACAGAGAGAAGGGGCTGACAGACACTGGCACTGGATGTTTGGGCATGGCTGGATCTCCCCCCAGGCTGTTCTGACAGTTGATTTGGGTCCTGTCTGGCCGCAGAAGAGTGTGGCAGCTGGAGGCTAAGCAGGTTTGGGGGCTGTGCTGCCCCAGCCTCTTTAGCTTGTGTCCCTGTTTGTTCCCCTTCACTGGAAAAGCATCCCTGCTTGGCTGGTTGTTCCTTGCAGACAGCCTCAGGTTCCTCGGCATTGGTGTGACCCACTGGCATTGTCACCTGCCCTCGGCACAGTCAGGGGAGCTGCCTGAGCCATGCCCCTGCCCGCAGCCGGCAGCAGCCGGCAGAAGGAGGCAGCGACTCTTCGCCGGGAGGTGAGAGGTGTGGGGGCCGGGGCTGGAGGGCATGGTTTGCCGAGCACGGCTTCCCAGGGAGAGTTTCAGCTCCTCGCAGCTGTCGCTGAGTGCTGGACGAACTCCGGGCTGAGCCAGGTGGGATTGGGAGTTTTGTTCATGTTCCGGGGAACTTTTTTCGTCTCTGCTGGGATTAACTGCCAGGGGAACGCCATTTCTGACAGCCCGGTGCTACCCGTGTCTGCTGGAGAGGGGCGGAGGTGACGAGGCGAATGCCGGAGTTCTTTTGGGATGAAGGAGTTGCGGAGTTTGGCTGCGCCGAGAGGGGCAGGAATTCAGAAAGATGATGCTAGCCAGGACATTCATGCAGGAACCTAAGGAAGATGAGAGTGGGGTATCCATGGAGAATCCAGCCATGAGAGGGCAGTGAGACACAGTTTATGGTGAAAGCCATGCATTCAGAGATTACTTCACGATTACCCTGACCTTGCTCCACCGTGGAACAAATAAATACAAAGGTTTGCTGGTGCTAGGAGGAGAAATTAATCCGAACCCAAGATGCTTTTATAGCACAGGTGGGAAATATTCTAAAGACAAACAGCGCTGCTCTGTGTGTGCCTCGTGATTACGATCGTAGTAGATGTATAATACAGTGCACATGTATCCTACGTAATACACACTAAATAGATCAGATCTTTATAATAAATATAATTCATAATAAAGTTATAATAGGTGTTATTTATAAAATATTATCCATTCAACTTCTGCTATTACAGTTGATGCTTGCATTGAATAATAGTTCCCTGCCAAATACTGAAGGAAAACATCTCTCTGGAATCAGGTAACAGCTGCACAACAGGTACCTAGAGAGGTCGAGGGATTGACATCCTTGGAGATATTCCAAACCAAAAAGCTCTGAGAGCACAGGGCCCTGCAGAGGTCCTGGCTCAAGTACGTGACAGATCTTTGACCACTGGGAGCACTGCAGCCACCCAATAAACTCTGATTAATTAATCCTAAATTGCAGGTGCCAAGGAGGTTGCAGACGTCTTCTGCCATCCCTGTTTCTCTGATGCACCTCAGGCAGTTTTATGACACGAGTTGCAAACGAAAGGAGGGAGAATAGAGACAATTAAAGATCAAGGATTTGGCGTTAAATCCTCCCTTCTAGGTCCATGCCTGTGCATTCCCCATTAATCGTAAATACACTTTGTGCCCATCTGCTCTGTAAGCAAATTATCAGGGTAGTTAAATGCAGCTAAGCGACAATATTTAGAATTTCCCAGGTCTTATTCTCCAAGCCATACCCAGGTAAGTCTCCAGACAGACTTTGCAAAGCTGAAGCCAGGATGAGCTCCCGTGTGAGATGGACTAACCAAACAATGAGGTCAGGGTAGGATAATGGGACAAAATGAGCTCTGCTACAAGGAAATGTCATGTTGATAAATGCAACGGCAACGTTTTTTATAAACAAAATTAAACTTAATTTGCTTCACAGAAGCTAATGTGCCGTTAATTCAAACCTCACAGGAAAACTCACTGGACACAGTTAATAGTCAGTAGAGCAGATAGGCCAGGCTTTGAAAGCATTTAATATTTACTGAAGTGCTGCTTGTATCCAATTATAACTCACTACTTGCCATCTTAATAATTTAAATCTGTCCACTCTTTAGAGAGGGAAAAAATGCACTAATCAAAGACATGAATGCACCTTTTGCTTTTGACATCATTAAATTAAAACTAAATAGTAGATCTTGAATGAATTACTCTGAAAGAATAAAGGCATTAATGAGGTAATTTCATTAGAGAGGCTCATCCAAGCCTATGTGAAAACAAGGGAAGTAAATGGAGAGGAAAGCCGCTGAGGAAATTAGGGTTCCTTCCACACTAATTAATGTTTGGGGGCATTTAGTATAGGCACCAAATTAACTGCTCCAAAGAACTCCATTGACAAAAAAAAAAAAGGACATTGTTGCCCTGCCATGTAATTAGAAGACACTACAAGCAGAACACTTAATGAGCATAAAGCCAGCCTTTAACTTATTCTGCCCGGCTTCTGAAAACATGCCTTTGTGGAGACCCAAGTTTAAGGAAGCACTGGGCGTACAATATAGGATTGTTTAGGTCCTTCTGGTCGCTGAGCTGTAAACAGGTAGCCCTGAATGACAGACTCTGAGACCCCTGGGAGGCCTGGCTTCCCAGAAGGTGGGGGCGGGAGGGGAGAAATTAAAAAAAAAAAAAAAAAAAAAAAAAAAAAAGCATCCAGAAAGAAGCAAAAGAAAGGTGAACAGGCTAGGACCGGCAGAGCCAGCACAGTGAACGCTCACCACTGTCTTAAGTGATTACATGATGTTGTGCCACCCCCTCTCATTGAGTTATCTTTACACTGCTTTTGTCTCCTCTAATTGAAGCTGATGAGGTGCTAATTGGTTGCTTTTTTTAAAAAAAAGCACTACTTAAGCACTGGCAAACAGAGTAAGACAGCGTGAGTGGAGTTAATGAGGGCTTAGCTAAAAACAAAACCCAAAAACCACCAAAACCAACAAACCTCAAAAGCCCAAACCTAAACCAATTCCTGTTGTTCGAAACTAAACCGAAAAAGTGACTGCATGAGGGAAATAGCTGTGATGATTTGAGTTATGGGTGAGAAAGGGACAATTCCAGCACTAAATTAATGCCTATACTTTGGCCAGCGTCCTTGGCATTCTTTTCTTTTTTTTTTTTTTTTTTTTTGCGGGAGTGGTTTGAGGTTTGTTGGTTTGTTTTTGTTTAAAGTGCTGCCATCAGAGTGTTAAACCTGTTGTCACTCCAGCTGGAGCCAGAGGTCCTGCCCTTGCCATACTCAAATGCATTTCCTAAAGAAGGATTTGCATAACATTAAATACTCTGTATTTTCCATATATTCTGTAGGTAGGTTGATACTAGCTCCTGGTTTTCAAGAGCAATTCTGTAGTTCCCAGCAAGTGAGAGTATTCTGAGTGCTAAAGGAGTGTACAAAAAGGCCTTGCTGTATTGCTGATGTTGCCTCGCAAGACACAGAAATAATGAGAGCTTTTTGAAAGTGACACTGCAAATCTCTGCGTTAAATACAATGCTCTGCCGTTTCTGATTTTTTTTTTTTAAATCTCCAGTCTAGGCACACGTGGGCAAAAGGTTACTTTTTCAGGCTTTTTGTCCAAGCAAGCAACACCTTTAGGGCTCCAGGAACTGGCTGCCCAATGATGATGGGTTCAGAGTCTCTGGCACAGGCTCAGGACCAACAGTCAACTCTCGAAATTCTTCAATATCCAACAGCTGAGTAATTTCCTCTTGGATGGAAAGAGGAAAGTAGAGCTGAAACTCCTCCAGTCAGCTCAAGAAGACAATGAACTTTTCACTAAGACCATTTCTATTATCTATTTATGTAGATGAGCAATAAAGTGGTGTCGGGCTCTTCCTCACCTTTTTCTTTCTTTCTTTCTTTCTTTCTTTCTTTCTTTCTTTCTTTCTTTCTTTCTTTCTTTCTTTCTTTCTTTCTTTCTTTCTTTCTTTCTTTCTTTCTTTCTGTCTTTCTTTCTTTCTTCTTTCTTTCTTTCTTTCTTTCTTATTTCTTTCTCTCTTTCTCTCTTTCTCTCTTTCTCGCTTTCTCGCTTTCTCGCTTTCTCTTTCTCTCTTTCTCTCTCTCTTTCTCTCTCTTTCTTTCTTTCTTTCTTTCTTTCTTTCTTTCTTTCTTTTTTTTTTTTTCTTGTTTGTAGAAAACCCAATCAGTTTACGAACAGCAAGTTCTCTAGGTTTGAGTTTATGCTTGGAAACTTGTAGCTCTATTCAAATTCTAAACTGGATTCTTTTCACTTTAATGCATGGTCGCTCGCTTTTCTTTTAGTTGTCATGAAAACGAAGGATTTCTTTGTCGCTGCTAGAAAGAAACTTCCTAGAGAACAAAGTTACATCTGGTTCCTCCAAACGGGTGCCCATAGCCATCCAGCTATAAAACAGCCAAGAACGATGCAAAACTGGAAACCCTGCTTCTTCCTGCAGAGGCAGAGAGCAATTCAGTGGTTGCAAAGCTGGAGTGTCATGTGTGAAATCACCTTTGTAATCAGCATTGCGCTTGCTAGAGCAGAGCTTCCTTTGGTTTGTTTCTGGTGGGACCTGAGTGCATTTTCAGGCCATCTCATCTCCTACCATCAGCGGCCAATACGTCTCATCTTTGACCTTAGAGGGAATCTGGCAGCTGTCCCTGCAGGAGAGGTGGCAGATGACAGCGTATCCATCAATTGGTGACATCAATATAGATAGAGAAAGCAAGCAGCAGAGGAGCGGCTGGGATGTGAAATCCCTCTCCCTTTCCCTGTCCTCCTTCCTGCTGCTTTGTCTCGTAGTCTGAAAATGGCTTGTCCTCAGTTTTGGTCACTCTGGAAATGTTAGTTCAGTAAGAGAAAGCGGTATTTAATGGGTCATCTCCATTTTCTGTACTCTTTAATATTCTTCAAACATAGTAATCTCATTCCCAACTGTTCCTTAGTGATATAGAACAAAACAATGTGAGAATCCATTTTGAAAATATTAACGTGTTTTGCTAAGTCCATCTATTTTGTTACAGACGAGCTGTTTTGCTATTTTATCCATGTCCATTGTATTTGTCTGTGAGATTTGCCCTGTCAAATCTCCCGTGGGATTAATTCCCAGAGTCTAAAGTCCCAGGTGTGTATTGCGTCCTGAGCTCTAGGAAGAACTGTCTTGCTTTTCAGTGTGCTAAATCTCCAAGGGTGATTGCACAGGCAGCAACCTCCAGGCAAGACTAACCTCGGGAGGAAAAGAACACCCAGCACAGGGTGAGTGTGTCAGCAACGCAGCTGACGCAAACAGCGACACCTTCACACTGGGAAGTCACGAAATCCATCAGAGCTGACTGAAGTATTTTGGGCTTGTCTAGCGTCATTGTTTTGGACTTCTCCTGACCTCACTTAGCAGAACGGTGCCACTGCCTGTAAGCTTTGTCTTCAGTATTTGCCGTGATAAGTAGCTCTGTAGGCATTTATTTTCTCTCATCAAATCATTAAATAGTAATTCAGTTGTTAGCTCGCCTTGCCCAGTTCGAATACATTTTGCAGCCAGTAACCATTCCCAGTTCATTAAGTGCCTGACCTCAGCATTAACACCCCCTCTGCTTGGGTTGCCTGGGAAACAAAGCTTCCTGTGCGTAATCCAAGCTTATCAAGCTCTTTATCCTACATGTGACCCTTAATTACTTGCTAAATTAGAAAGGTTTTCTGAAAATCACAAGAGGAGGTTAATATGTTCTTCCAGAGCTGGTCAAGCTAAGATGACACTAAATTCACAGGGAATTCAAATTCCATGATCCCTGAAGGCGTCTCTTTCAGAAGGAAGATGAACTTTCCCAATGGGAGGCAGTGTGCCTTGATAATGCTCCTGTCACTCACTTTCCTTGCCCTGCTTGTCCAGACCCAGCTTAATCCAGTGTGGACAACGGAGTAAGTAAATATGAGGTTGATTAATTATGGTGCAAGATTCAGTAACTACTTGTCTTCTGTAATTAACATTGTAATTGAAATTCAATAATACACTTCATATGCAGATTGCTGACCTAGGAGGAGGAGCAAAGGAGAATTCTCAAGGCTGTGACAGGGAGATGAAGCACAGAAAAGCAGGGATCAATATATCGTCTTTTTTAAATTGTGGTACATTTTAAGAAATTATTTTGTAAAAAAAGAAAAAAAAAGGCTTTTTTAAAGGCTGGCTTGGTGATTAATATTTTATTAATAATTTTATTATTCTAAAAAGAAAAAATGTTATTTCCAGATGTCTTGGAGTAGAGATGAAAAGGGATTGGATTTTTGAAATATGGCTTAAGATTTCTGAAAGTTCACCTTCCCTTCACTGATTTGATAAACAGACATAATGAGAAAATGTAATCCTCTTTAAGATGCCCAGTGCTTTTCCTATCCACTGTTTCCAGTAGCAACTCAAGGACAGTGAGCCTTTGGCTTCAATGAGTGGCTTTATACAGCTGTGCTAAGGCTCAAATGCTAAGGCATGGTCTCAGGGAAAACCAAATCTAAAGTCCTCTCTAACTTCCACACAGCATTTAACTAACTGCACATATATTCAAGCACAGCCAGTGCAAAAATCCCAGTCTGCTTCAGCTTTCCCATCTATTGTGACACAGAAAATAATTCTGCCTTGTGCAAAGCCTTGCTTTCAGGGATATTTACAAAAATCATGGACTGATCACTGAGATGGGTAGAGACCAGACAGGTCCTCTGGATATAGATACAGCCACTTGCATTTCTGCTTAAAATCCTCAAGTTCAACACTAGATACCTCAAAAGTTTATTAGCATAAGCAGTGGTCCTCCCCACACTTTTTAGGAGAGTTCACTCACTGGAGCCTCATTTTTTTTTTTCTTTTTTCTCCTCTATCCTTTCCAGTTTGGGTTTGTTAATGTGTCCAAATGCTCAGAGCTCTGGAGGCTGAAGGAGAGATTTATAGTTACTGTGTGTTCAGAGGGGTCTTGACTTCCCTGACAAGACCTATGAAAAATATCATGGTATTTTAATAAGAATAATGACAGAGAAATTATACCAACTACTTCCAGGCAGATTTTGAGACAATTAAGGTATTTCATTTTTTTATCATTGTACAGAGTTATGATTATACATATTATCATCCTGACAGTGCTCTCAGTCCCTGCCAATCAATCCAAGTGTGTTTCAGGCCAGTGGACCATTTTCTGTTCTCTATGATGAGCCTTCATTCAAAGCCCAGTAACCCTGTTACTGCGTTTGAATTCAAATGTAAATTTCAGGACAGAATTCAAGGAAGTTCTTACAAATAGGAAACATTTTTTGTTTCCTCCAGTGAGTTCATGTAGCAAAACAATTTGAAGAGACCTCACTTGAAGAGTCTGAACTGCTAATATCTATAATTCTGGGAGTCTCTGGATGTTTTCCTGCATGTCACAGCAGATCAGAGGGCAGCTTTCCATGCCTGGGAAGAAGACTTATAAAGGTATTTCCATTGTCAAAGGATGTTTTACAAATCCCCCATGCACAATTGCTAAGACAACATTTATGCCAATGCCCCTAAGTGGCAAAATTTCAGCCTGTTTTCACCTGTGTGGGTGAGTGGGTAGGAGGGAATTGTTTCAAGGCTTGTGCTTTTGGATTTCTAGTCTCCTTCTGCATGGTTCCTGTATTTTATTGGCATAAATTCTGAGGTTGCTGCTAAATGTAGGAAAGAGACAGGAGAGGGCCTCATGCTCCTCTCTTTGGATCTCTAATGGTCACACCATTTTATTCTCCTGAAGTAATTTCAGAATTTTACCTCAAAAATTACTTTCTAGATCTTTAAAGGACAGAAAAATAACTGAGTTTTCTGTGTCTAGAAAGCTGTCAAGAAGACACTACCAACTCCCTTGATATCTTCCACATATATGCTGTCAAAATGCAAAATAGATTCATAAATCAGGGATGTTTTAGAGTATTGTTGGATGAAAGACACTATACAAAACACAACATCAAGCACTTCTTTCTCTATAGAAACAAGTGTTAACTGATCAAGAATACTCAATATATTTATATATAGAAATTCTAAAATTTATCTCAGAAACATTTTGCTTACCAAGTCTCATCTGGTCATATATTTGTTTACTCTTTTGTGTAGCTGAAAAAGAAGTGAGCTTGTAAGGTTTTACTTTCACCCACGCTGAAGAAAATGTGTGGCATTTTAGAAAAAGAACTTAATCTCTCCTGATTGCCTCCAAGATCATTCTCTTCTTTAGCAGGCTCTGAACCTACTTACTGAGTCTTAGATTGCTTGTATTCGCAGATTAAAAGAAGGGATGTCAGAATCCAATGGGTGTGAAAAATGTAGAACAGAACCCAAGGATGTAAAGAAACTGAAACAAACAAACAAACAAAAACACAACACCCCAACAACAACAAACAAACAAAAAACCAAACAACAACAACAACAAAAACCCACAAACCACTCCTGATAATTATTTTCTTCTCCAATAAGGCTGTAAGACTGGCTGCTAAATGAAAATTGAGAGAATGAAAAAGGAATCTCTTAACTGTTGGTTCGGTGCTTGATTTAACTGAGACAAGCCCTGCCCCTGCTCTGTGATGGTGCACACTGACAAACAGCCGTGTTTCTCATCGTGGCAGCGTCGGGGGCTCTTCTCACTTGTCACCATCGTCACCTGTCAGTGACAGCCCACGGTTGGGGCGTGCCTGTCACCTGAGGTTTGTTTTGCGAGGTTGGCCTCGCATGTTGAGAGAAACAGTGTGGATTTTTCTGAGGGACTTCCGACTACTCTGCAAATGAACTGAAAAGAGCCGGTGGAAAGAGCCGTGCGGTTTTTGCTAAGAAAGTAATAACGAGGGGAAAGAACAGATTATTTATCTTTCAGACATTCTGTTCACTGTTAGCGGCTCGCAGCTGTCCGAGAGGCCGCACGAACGCGGCGGACCAGTACACCAACTCACAGCGAGCAGCGCCTCGGACCAGGGGGAACTCGCAAATCCGCCGGGACGGATGGGAATCGGAGCCACGCCCCGACGGTGCCAGATAGCCCGACCTGCTCGCGGCCCCCTCCCCGGCCCCGCCCCGCCCTCAGCCCGGCCCCTCCCCGCCCTCAGCCCGGCCCTGTTCCCGCCCCCAGCCCGGCCCCGCCCCGCCCTCAGCCCGGCCCTGTTCCCGCCCCCAGCCCGGCCCCTCCCCGCCCTCAGCCCGGCCCTGTTCCCGCCCCCAGCCCGGCCCCTCCCCGCCCTCAGACCTGCCCTGTTCCCGCCCTCACCTCGGCCCGCCTCTATCCCCGCCCCCCCGCGCGCCCGCCCTCGCGCTCGTCCAATCAGGGGCCGCCCCGCTGGCCCTGTGCTTCGCCCCGCAGCTTGGCCAAAATGGCGGCGCCGCTCGCCCCGTTGGTGGTTCTGCTCGTCCTCGGCCGCCCGGCGTTCTCCGGTGCGCAGGCCACGGAGGGCGCGGCGGCTGCGCCGCATCGGCGCTTCGAGTACAAGTACAGCTTCAAGGGGCCGCACCTGGTGCAGTCGGACGGCACGGTGCCGTTCTGGGTGCACACGGGCAGTAAGTGCCGGGCGGGGATGGCGGGGCCGGGCTAGTGGCGTTCCTGAGGCGGAGGCAGCAGCGTCCTGTCGGGAGACGCCGGGTCTCGGGGAGAAACCGCGGGTGAAGCTGGCCGGGTGCCCTCCGTGCCCTCGGACTCCGAGGGGCAGAGGAGACCGTGGCGGGGGAGTGCCCGGGCTCCCACCCGCGGTGCGAAGGCACCTACGGCTCCCTGCTGTGGCGGCTGCGGGCCCTGGGTCGGGGACTCGTGGCGCTGCCGGGAAGTGCTGATGTGTCACTGCTGCCGCGCTCGAGGTCGGCCCGGGCTGTGCTGCCAGAAAAAAACTTAGGTTTCATCGTCTTAGAGCTCGAAATGCAAAATGCACCTTGGCAAATAGGACTTGGTTGAACAACGTTTATACAGTTTCTGCGCGCTCTGGGTTAAGGGTTCCGTTGTGCTGCGAAAGGCTTGTTGCCCTTCCTGAGCGTCCCCCCTTGTGAAAGGTGTTGACATTTACAGTTCTAGTTTCTCTGCAGTAACTTCTGCTGTGGTTTTGGCTTTTGTCTGACTTTGATTTAGTTGCTATTGCTTATTTCTTAAATGTGACCTTTTTACTTGACATTATGCTACAAGTGACGTGATGGAAACTGTCTATAGATGAGGGGTTTTGCCTCTGCTTACTCAAGAAAGTAATCCCAAAAAGAAATGTTATTTAATGCAAGCAAATGAATCTGTCTCTGAATGTATGCCTGTTGTTCTTTTACACTGCTAAACAGAAAATTAGAACATCTTATTTCCTTTCTAGATGCCATCCCAAGTGCAGATCAGATCCGTATAACAACCTCCTTGAAAAGCCAGAAAGGCTCAGTGTGGACAAAAAACAAATCAATATTTGAATACTGGGAAGTGGAAGTGACCTTTCGAGTTACAGGAAGAGGCCGCATCGGAGCTGACGGATTGGTAGGAGCAGTTTCATCTAACAGAAAAATAGATGTGCTTTAAAAGTGAATCTTGACTTACAACTTTTTGCTTTCTTCATAGGCAATCTGGTTTACCGAAGAGCAAGGCTTGGAAGGCCCTGTTTTTGGGGCAGCTGATAAATGGAACGGTGTTGGAATTTTCTTTGATTCGTTTGACAATGATGGAAAGGTTGGTTGGAAGGAAACTCTTGTAGCAAAGATAACAAATTAATTTCTTGCCTGTTGAGGAAAAAAAATAGGATGTTGTTTTCCTACTCTTTTCCTCTTTCACTTCAAAGGGATAAAATAGTCAAGTTTCTCTCATACCGGAGACACCAATTTCTATGTGTGTCTTCAGAGATACTCTTTTTCTTGGAAGCTATCTGCCTTGAGTACCTCAGCAGCAAAGATTTTGTAGCAGATAAGGATGACAGTTACTGTTTTCAGTTCTCAGTTTTCCAGTCCAGAATGATCCTAAAACTTAAACAATACATAGTAGGACTGCTTTGGTGCTTTTGCTTTCCCTGTACAACTTTGGCTTGCTTTTAGACATTTTAGACTGACTTTAGTGGAAGGCTGTCGGAGATGTTGCTGATATTTCCCTTCAAATTAAACTAATCCATTTGTGTGCCATTTCTTTCCCTAGAAAAACAATCCTGGAGTGATTGTTGTAGGCAACAATGGAAAGCTGCTGTATGACCATCAGAAGTAAGTTTATTTTCAGTGTTACTGCTGAATGCTTGCTTTTGAATGATGAAATGTTCCATGAAACCCTTTGAGGAAGCATTGCTAAGGTTTCTTTCACATGAAACTTTGTTGTTTCATTTACATTTGATGGTTTATATTTGTTAAAACACTGCTTTGGCAGTAACAGCAGAGGAATTGGCAACTGATAGATATTTAAGTGGCATATGCCCTTTGGGCTGGATGAACTCAGATAAATATAGGTACAGTACAGACTTTTGCTTATGGGGATCCTCCACACACAACTAATAACTGGCAGAAGTGACTAACCAAAAGCTAATTGCTGTTACTAAAATTGGTTGGATTAATTTTGATTTCTGATTGTTTATCAACAGCACAATGGACACCTTTTTTGATTTCAGAGAAGAGTGGTGTCTGCCTCAGTTGGTGCAGTCTCTACAGCTTATTTTCATCTAGGTTCCCAGGTGCAGGAATATATCTGAAAATTGTATCTTAGAAAACAGATTTCCCCATTGCTACATTCCCTCTGCATTGTCCTGTGTACAGCATGCAGTACTGGAGAACCCTGAAGAAAGCTTAGTGCAATTACAGAACAGCCTTGAAAAAGCTTGCAGATTGAAAAACTGGGATGAGGTTGCTTAGTGAGAGTCAGACACTTTTGGCCCAGCTGATTAATCATAACACAGAGTTTTACTGATGTTCTCTTTTTGAACAGTGATGGATCCACGCAAGCACTGGCATCCTGTCAGAGGGACTTTCGGAACAAGCCCTATCCTGTGCGAGTCAAGATCACTTACTACCAAAAAACACTGACTGTAAGTCTGAAATAACAGAACTACTTGTCTTTCTCAGCTTAAACGTGAGACTGGGTTTTCAGAGTTGCAACAAATATGTCAGTTTCCACTGGTGGAAATGTGGAGCTTGGCAACAGAAGTTAAAAGAAGGTGCTGTTTTTAAATGCTACGCAGGTTCTTTTTGCTGCATTTTAGAATGCAGGTGTTGCTGATTTTTCTAATGTCACTTAGGAGGCAGTCATGCAAACACACTCATAATGTGCTCACACTCTTCTCTTGTTCTTGACTTGCCTGGAGAGGTGTCCTAAAGTCAGGATCTGTTTAAGCTACAGGTGATTGAGCAGCTCCTAAGCTTGGTATTTCTTAAGCTGATCTAAGAGTTGCAGAGGGTTTTGTAGCTGATTTTTGAACCAGAGGTTCTTGAAATGGGGCTAAAAAACTAAAACAATTCAACAGCAGATTTAAATTTTCTACTTGAGGCTTCTCACCTCCAAAAAATAGTAGGGCTTTGAAGACAAAAGATTAAAAACTGCTGATATAAGGGAGTCTTTAAGACTTCTTAAATACTATTAGTCTGATTTTCAATTCCTTCTAGTTAAAGAGAGGAAAAATACTAATATGGTGCTGAGTTGTGAAAGCTACAGTGTGTGCTTGTTGGCTTCTGATTCCTTCTGGAATTCACCAGCAGCAGCCATAAAGTGCAGAGCTATCATTTTGTAGTAGAAGTTTCTCAAAAAGTAAACATGACTGCACCTAGAAGAGGGCAGACCTTGTACTGTGTTGTAATGGGAAGAGCTGCCTGTCACTCTTGAATGAAAGTTAAATTTCAGCCTCCAAGACTGATGTTTTCATCTGGGCCCTGATGCATCCTCTAGGAGCTCCTCTGTCCCAGATGTTGCTGTTAAACTTAGTGGTTCTCTTTCCAGGGATGCATTTGCAGACTCTCCCAAAGCTTTAAAACTGCCAGGGATGACTGGTGTAGATCAGTTGCCCAGAACCTTCTTAGGATGTGGACTTTTGCAAATAGAATGTTTATGTAAAATGTCTCTTTCAGAAAAGAAATAGGTTTTGGTTTCTGGTGTGAGCTGCTGAGTTACCCATTAAGTTGCATTTTGTGAGCATTACTTGAAACCGACAAAGCAATTAACACAAATGTGGTGAAAATCGTAAGTGTTTGTCCTTTTAGGTATTAATTAATAATGGCTTTACTCCGGATAAAGAGGACTATGAATTTTGTGCCAAAGTGGAAGATATGGTGTTGCCATCACAAGGGTACTTTGGAATATCTGCAGCCACAGGGGGACTTGCAGGTAGGAAATGTTAAAAATTACAGCATATGCTATGGGGACTTGCAAGGCTTGCAGGAGAGATTGGTTGGGTGGTTGGGTTTTAACTACTAGTGTTGAGCCGTAATATCAATTTTTGACCGTGATGATGTAATTAACCCTCTTGCAGTCCCAAATTACTGACATGCTAAAAAAATTTTTAAAAAAGCCTTTTTGCTGAAAAGGCCAAATCCTTTTCCTGACTCTGGCTAAAGAATTTTTGGTTTTTCCTGACAAAGCCCCAGCATAGTCTCATTCCTCACTGCAAAAACTCTTGGGAGGATGCTGTTTTTTTGAAGATCCTTTGCAAGTGGAAGATTGACTTGAGAATTACAGACATTTGTAAGATGGTTTTGTTTTGTTTTGTTTGTTGAGTACAGATGACCATGATGTGCTGTCATTTCTGACCTTCCAGCTGACTGAGCCTGGGAAGGAAGCAGTAAGCCTTTTTATGCATGATTAGTAAAATATTTTATAGTACATGTTATTTTATGTGCAGCACCAGATTATGATATTTCCTCTTTAAGTCACACATAGCATTCCTGTTTCACAATTTTGGCATGTAGCTGTGCTGTCATCTGGTTTAGAAAAATGAAACTAGTATTGTAATGTTTCATTAATATTGTCATTAATATTCTCAAGACCAGAATTCTGGAAGGACCAGTGAAGCAACAAAACTTTGTGATGTTAAATCAAACCATGCAGTACTCCACAGTACATTTTCTTTTGGAAGTGGGCAAATGTCTGTTCTCACTTTCAACTTTCCCTACTTCTAGAATGATTCTGTACTGCTAAACAGCATTTATCCTTGTAAAACTTGTTTTAATTTTCTGTTGGGAAAAGTTTCTATTTGATCTCCATGGGAATATATGGTTTTTCACTTCAGCTAAATGTATGAATGTGCTGCAGTAATTTTGTGGTGTGTTCACATCTGAAATCCTGAACAGCCTTGCTGCAGAGTCAGTTATGTTAAGAGTGGGGGAGAACATGAGAAAAATCTCACACTTGCCCTTCCCTCTAATAATGTTTTAAAGCCAACACCAGATGCAGAAATCCCTCAGAAAGATAAAGAGAAGTATCAAGAAGAGTTTGAACACTTTCAGCAAGAATTGGATAAGAAGAAGGAAGAATTTCAAAGGGAACATCCTGATGTGCAAGGACAGCCAGGCAAGTTATTTGAACTGTTTTTCAGTCCAGGAAAATACTTGTTTTCCAGGATGTTAAGAATTAGGGATCTGGTTGATCTTGCTAAGCTCCCACTGATGTTACTTACATTATTTTAAAATCTTTACTGTAGTGTGTTTCCTGTTTCTAAAGTTATTCTGGTGGTGCCTGGATTGAGAACGAAAGGAATGACTGGAAAAATGTTTGGAATTATGAACAACAGAAGGGAGATAAGGTCACACATCCCTCTGTAAAGTGGTGATGAAGAAAGCGTGGCCTTTTTTTATTGTTTAAAGGACATCTTTTTGGTCTGTTTCTGCACATTCATAGAAAACTTTTTTAAAGGTGGGCTAGTACATATCTTGGAATATGTGCTTACAATGGAAAAGCTTTTTAGTGCTTGTCTAATGCTGGGCAGACAAGAATCTGATTAGTTGAAAATACAGTGGAAGCCATTTGTTACTTCTGTGGATTTTAATAGCTGTATGTGACTACAAATACACTGGGAATGTACTTTGGGCATCTAGATGTGAAATTTAAGGTTGTCATCTTTATTGCACAGTGATAAGTTATGACTGTTCTAAAGGTCCTATTCGTTATTTTGATCTGCATTTTTGAGATACAGCTCAGCCTTTCTTTGATAAGAAATAATCCCTTTGCCAGAGTCTTTTGGACTTTGGGATGGTGAAGTTGTAGGAGGAGGTAGATGGATGTGGATATGTTAAGGGAGCAAGAGGAACGATCCAATGCAACTTGTGAGGAACGTGCTTTTTTCTTAGCAGCAGATGATGTTTTTGAAACTGTGAGTGATCGTGAGCTGAGGCAAATCTTTGAGGGGCAGAATCGAATTCATCTGGAAATCAAACAGCTTAACAGACAACTGGATATGATTCTGGATGAGCAGAGGAAATATGTCTCTGCAGTCACAGAGGAGATTGCCAAAAGAGGAGCTGCGTTTCCAAGTCAGCAGGGACAGGTAAATAAATCCCATGGTGATTCAGAGACCAGCCTGATTTCAGCAGTGGGTTCCATTTGTTTTTTCCAAGATATGTTTATCTTTTTCTCCCCCTGCCCCTACCAGGTTTCCCAGCAAGAGATAGAGACAGTTGTGAAAACCCAAGAAGAGGTCATTAGACAAGTAAATGAAATAAGGTAAACACTTTCCAAATACTATGGCTGTGTTTTGAATTTTATGATTTCCACTTAAATCCTGTGTATTATATTAGTGGGACAATGTTGACAGACTTGATGTTTGTGTCAGTTCTTTAGTGAAGACTCCCTGCATGTATTGAATTTCTGTAATGAAGTCAGTTCATGCCCCAAGGATTGCTAAGCACCCTAATCTGTCTCATTTTTTATCATGAAGTTCCACTTCAACAGCTAAGTTCAGTCCTGTTAAAAACAATGAAGTAAACCCCTTATCTTGAAGGTGCTATACTGCTAAAATAGATTTGTGAAGATGCTTGTGGTTTGCTTGGGCTGTCTCAGTACTTCTTTTAAGATGTTTTACTGTTGCTGTTTTAATCAGGAATGGCTTTAAGCTAATTTAGCACTTCATTTGTAGCAGCTAAAACATTCCTTACCTTGTGTTAAAAAAAAAAAAGAGAAAAACAATTTCTTCAGTTGTGCTTCCCTCACACCCACCCCCCCATTAGTTTAAGGGCAGCTCTTGTGATTTATCTAAGTAGGTCAGTTTTTTGTAGAATGAAGATTAGAGTGCTTCCATTTTTGCACTTGTTTTTCTACAGAAGCTTTTATGTTAATATTCTTGACAAATCTTTATACCTTGCAAGCAAATTAGATTTTCTTGTTAACATTGGCAGTCTGCCCTTTTAGTGACTACTTACCAGTTTGGAGTTTGCGTAACATCATCTTAATACTTTTCTTAGATTAAAGAAATGCTTTATTTAGAGAGAGAAATAAACAGCCCCTCAGGGCATCGCTTGTCATCCCGCAGGAAAAGGACTTAAGGGCCAAGTAATTTTCCTGGCAAGATTGTGGATTTCTTAATCACCTGATTACAGAAGAATCTTGCATGTTTGTACAATAGAAACTGTCAGCAGGGTGTTATTAATGCAAAAGTCAATATAAATTCAATTTGATACAGCCTGTGTCTATTAAGGGAAATTGTTTTGCTTTTAACAAAGACTGGATCAGTCTGGGGGAAGGTGGGTGGGCAGATTTCTGTTCAGTATGTAAGGGTGGTTCTGTTAGGAGGGAGAAGGACCAAGTGTTCCACTTGTTTTGTAACACTGTGAGGTGTGTGGAAAGACAGAATTACTGTCAGTGGTTATTAGGCAGTGGGCATGATGAGTTATTTAAGATAAAATCTTCCAATGAGAAATTTATTTCTAAAATACACTAATTGCAAGTTCAGGTACATGAAAAATTGCTGACTGCTCTACAGAGTTAGGAGTGCTCCATGAAAGCATTGAAATACGCTCCCATCTGAACCAAATGGAAAGTTTTAAGTAAATTAAAAAGAAATCCAAAGGCATACATTTTGATTGTCTATTCTGTTAATAATGAAAATATTGTCATGCACATGATAAATATTTTAGCTGTAGAATAATCCTCTTTGCAACTCAAAAGAAACAGCACAGTAGGGGAAAATCATATAAGTATATTGATTAGAGATTAAGGCTTTTTTCTCTCATTGACTAGTTTACCTCAAACCAAATTAGTTATGAAACCTCAACTTTTTCTGGATTTAATTTCATTTTTTGTAGAAGCAAAATGAATCCTCCATAAGACAATATTAAGTATTATGACAATGCATATGGGAATTGAGTTACTCGTATAAATGGTAATCACAAAACAAGGATGTACCTAAATCTTTTCTTATCCCTAAAGCCTCTTCCTTATTTTTATTTCTTACATGACTGCTTTTATTTATTTTTTTTTATTTTTTCAGACAGGCTTTGGATTTCTTCAAAGATTGCATTAAACTCAGCTGATCTTAAAGCCTTGCCAGGCACCTCAGACAGAACTCTTGTTCTGTAGCCCTCATCAGTCAGGCAGGCAAAGTAGATGTCTGGCAGCAGAATATTTGCTAGTTCTTATTCTCAGTGTGACTGAGAGATGGGGCACTCTGCAAATGGCAGCTGTCTGCACAATTAACTACTGTTAAAAATCATAGTTTGACTAAAGGATTATTTCTTGAGAGGTATTCTTGAAAGCTAGAAAAAAAATTGCTGCCTTTTGGTGCAACTATGTATTTCTGCCTAATTTTAATGAACTAAAAGCTGTCCAGAATAACTGCTGTTTGTAGAAAAGCTGGTGTGTGCTGAAATCTGGTTTATTATTTATCTTGTTTCAGAAGTTCTGTGACTGATGCACTGAGATCCATCAGTGGGGCTCAACACCCAGGCTCTGCAGGAGTCTATGAAACAACTCAGCACTTCAATGACATCAAAGAACACCTTCACATAGTAAAGAGGGACATAGAGCATTTAGTACAACGCAACATGGTAATTTATGTGCTGGGAGTGTAAAGCATGAGTGTAACACAGCTTTCTTTGGCTGTTAGTGAAAAGCTAGGATGAGCCAGCATGCAATTTAAGGAGCAATTAATCCTTCATTAAGCTGCTTCGCTAAAACTATGCTGCCTTGACCTAACTGCATGATCTGGGTCTTGATGAGAAGTTTTGCACAAAGAGCATGATTTTTAGTCTAATTTCCTGTGGAAACAAGGTCAAGCAATTAGGTTTTCTGGGTGCCTTTTTTTTTTTTTTTTTTTTTTTTTTTTTTTTGTCCCCCTACTTAACAGCTCTATACAGAGGAGATTCTGTGGTGTTTCTGCACACAAGGGAGAGCTTTAATCAGGGGAAACTCAGGCAGGCTCTGCTTCAGGCTTCTTAATGCAAAAAAATTACTCTGTTCGCATTTAGGCATACCTTAGTCTAGCCTAGGTAGTTAAGTTGATTTAGCTTATGATCTGTAAAAGGCCCTTGATTAATTTACCATATTTATTTGTTCTTTCCCATGTAACCCTCAATTTGACATCAGGCAATTTGTCTGAGAAATGTAAAGGTGGGAAGGGAGAGTGAGATGAGGAGTAAGATTATTTTTCTGAGTACTGTCATTTCTCTCCATTTTCTGCTTGTGTTCTGATTTTTACATCACATTGCAAAGCCCTTGTTTTGTAAGTCTTTTGATGGGATGCCTTGTTTGCTCTTTTCTTGGTTTTCAGCCATCCAGTGAGAAGCAGAAGTGTCCAGAGTTGCCACCGTTTCCATCCTGCTTATCTACAATGCATTTCTTCATATTTGTGGCAGTGCAAACTGTGTTATTCATTGGTTATGTCATGTATAGGTAAGTCTTATGTGACTTAAAGACAGCAGGGCAAGACAGTTTTGGAGCTGCTGACAGATACCATTGGAATGGTATCATTATGTTAATCTTGTTAAAACAGGCAATCATTAAGATTGGAAGAGACCTTGGGAGGTCTCCAGTTCAATCTTCTGCTCCAAACTGGGTCCACACTGAATTCAGATGGGGTCACTTGGGGTTTAAACTGGTCAGGTTTTCAAAACCTCTAAGAATGCAGAATTTACAACTGTCCAAGAACCCACTGGAAATGTTGAATTATCATAAAGGTGTTTGGTTTATTTTACCCCAGCTCAGCCACCGTGTATCAAGTGGGAACCTGGTCTGTTTCAACCTGACTGTTGTGTCTTTTATCTAAGCGAATTCAGATGGTCTTTCTATTCTCTTCCCCCTCCTGATGTCATAATGTTGAAATTCTATTTGCATTGATGAAAAGGATAACCTCCATGCTTGGTAGTCTTCTTGCCATCAGCTGGAACAATGATTTCAAGACAAGCAAGGAGCTGGTCCCCTCCAGTTCTTTGTGATGCATTTGTAATTCCATCACCTGGATGTGGTTGATCTGCCGTGTCTGTATCCACTAAGAAAATGAATGACTCGTGCCAGAGGGAAAAGGAAATCTCATTTAAAGTCAATTCTTTATGTGCTTAGTTGCATGGGTGTCCTTTTCTGAGATGATATTTAGGCCAATCAGATACCAAGAAGCTTCAGAAAATGTTCAAGAGTATTTTAAAAGTCAGTTTGTTCTTTCATTGTTTCTGGCTTGTGTCCAGAATGTGGGGTTGTTTGTTTTTTTGGTTTTTTCTTCCATTTGTGTCTGATGCAAAATTGGAAATAAGTGATGCTGCCTATGTCTTTGTGAATAGAAAAAATTGCATTCTGTTTTTGTGATATGACTTATATTTTCTCTAAGTCTCTATCTAATCCTAAAATATATGAAAATTTAAAGCAGTTAGCTAGTTTCAAATTTAAAAAATTCGAAGAATTCTTTTCTGCCTTTTCTTTCAGGAGCCAACAAGAAGCAGCAGCCAAAAAGTTCTTTTGATGACCTGTTCCGTTTGTGCGTACGTAACAGCAGTCTGTATGCACAGAAAATTCTATACTTCTGTAAATGAGGGAAAATTTAGTGTTGGAGATACTTCAATATTATAAATTATTGAATTTTGTTAAATAAAATGAGTTCTCATTTCAAGTGTTGATGCTAAAACCAGGAAGCAAATGCTGGATAGGGGAAGACTGTGCACCCTGTCTAGGTCTGTGTTTTCAGCTGACTTTTTCATAAATACTGAAAGGCAAACTCCCCATTATTTTGCTGTTGCTAAGATTGCAGAAGAGGAGTTGAAACACCAAGGCTTGGTGTTAGTTCAGAGTGTGAATTGCAGATGGATGATTTGTGTAGAAAACTTACTACTAAGTATCCTGGCATAGTAGTTAAAAGAACAAAAAGTAGGTAAAAAAATCCCAAACCTGAAAGAACTGTTCTTCTGTGAGGTTTGTTTGGTGGTTTGTTTGTTTGGCGGGTAAAAATTTACTCTAAACATTTCATTTGTTTACCACTTGGATTTAACAGTATAAGAATATTTTAGTTAATTCTTATTTGAATACTTCTTAATATGTGGACACAAAGACAGACCTTTAAGACCCTGACTCTTGATACCTGATATAAAAAAACCAATTATACAGAATGTGCAAAGAAAGACTTCTCTCCTTGTTTTGTGGTTTGATTTTGGGCAGTGAGAAAAAAATGTGATAAAGTAATTTCTTCAAGTATATTGTGGGGCTGATTTCTTTTTTCATAGTTTCAAGTCTGTCTGTAATTTTTTGGGGAGATTTGTGGAACTTTTCCAGCAAAGATGATTGCTTTATGCATCTTCCAATCTGATTGTATCAAGGATATGTTTTGTATGTGAATTTGTCTTTACTTTTCTAAAGCTGTCTTGTGTCTTTCACATATCAAGTACAGATGCTTTGATTTAAATCTTGACATGGTGAGTATTGTAAACTGCAGGTATTGAGTGTTAACCCATTTCTTCACAAACTTGCTTTGGACATGTTTGTTAATCTGTAGAACCAGTATTTTGTGTCAATTCCTGCTTGAATTTCAAAAGCGTAAGACTGAACGTGAGATTTTGATAGAGCTTATCAAGTGAACATTCGCTTCAGGAAAGAAAGAAAGCAGAGGGCCCAACCTAGGAATGTGAAATTAATTAATTTTGCCTTGTTTACATATCTGTGGTAACTTTGTCCTTGTATGTAGAATTAGAATAAGTACTTCTGTGGTTTCTTAAATTCTGTAAAATACACAAATGCATCAGGATATTTCACTTATAACTGTTAATTTGTTTGTCTGCAAAAATGATCTGTAATATGACTACTCCCATTGCATTTCTACAGTCTGCTCCCTTGGAGTGCAACACATGCTGCCAAAATTCACTTGTAAAGAAGAACACTTCAGTATGGTGCCTGTCAGTTTGGAGAGATGATAAATCTATGCAATATATTTTGTTACTTCAAATACAGTGACCAAAAAGTGAATGTCTGTGCTAGACTATGAAAATGACACTGGTTACACACCAACTAACACATCTGCAGTATGGAGGATACTCCAAGTGGTATAGTTTTATAGATTAATTTATAAATTTGAGCAGATTTTGCTGTACTGATGAGAGAAACAACTGCCTCAGGCTAATCAATGAATAAAAAACTTTTCAGATAAAGCAGAATAACGCATTGGAATTTATCTCTTCAGTTCTTTCAACACCAGCAAATATTTCCAGGTGCCTTGAGTCTAAGCTATTACAACCCTGACTCTTGTAATTAAACTATATATTTTCTTAAATGGTTCTGAAATTTTTAAGTGGTGTTTCCTTTCAGTTGCAGATGTCCTTGCACCAGTGTAACATTCAAACAGAGCTCCTTCTCTCACAGCAGGCTTTGCAAAACCCCTTATGCAGAAAGTATTTTGATAAATACCTGACAGAATGAGGAGCAGTTCTCATGTGTCAATTGGAATGAGCCTGAATTTTTGTTACTGTGAATTTACCCACCCGTTCCTTTGATTTAAAGCTGGAGCAGCCCATACTTCTGTTTGTTTGGTTAGAAAGAAAAGCAGGTTCGGGGTGATGTCTAGAGAGAAACTTGAAGCCTACAGTTTTCTCTTCAGGAGGAGGCTGCTAGATCAGACATCCCTCCCATGTGCAGTGAGAAAAACTTCCGTGGTAGGGAACAGAAGGTCTAACATGGAACATCAGAAAACTGGTAACTGCCTCATGATTCAGTTCACAGTCATTTCCCCTTCCATAACTCACTGGATCAAAAGAAAACTCCCAACTGCCCAGCTCAAATTTTGTCCTGTTCTTGACGTGATAGCAACAAATTGGGATTTTAAGAATATTTTTTCAGTCAATGTAGCCTCCTGTTAGGTTTCTTTCAACAGTGACAGTGTGTTTGATTCTTATCCAGTACGATTTCACAGCTAGGAGGAAAAGACACTTTGGAATGCAGTTGGACAATATTAGGGAGAACAAGTTATATTTGAATTGTGGATGATAAGTGCAAATATTTGGCAATGACAAATACGATCATGGGATTGTACTGGTTGGGGATTATTAAGCACATGGTCACCCCTGAATCTTTCACAAGTCAAATGCACAATACGGTTTGTAAATGAACTGGTTTCTGGTTTGTAAATTAACTGCTCTGGTTTGTAACTTCTATGGGAAGAAAATCTGACCTTTCTCAATGGATCAATTACTGTAACAACAAAAAATGTCTACTTTTTTTTTTTCCTTTAATTTTAAATTCAAACAGCTGACAGTTTCATGTTTGTTTCTCACTGATGTAAATTGATACTTGGAGTTCAGAGATAACGTCATTTGAATAAAGGTGCATATTTTTAGTAAGCCTTTTTCTTTTCATTTGGTACGTCCATGAAATCTAAGCAAGTGTATTTGAAGCATTCTTTACCGTCAGAACACTTAGACATGTGGCTTTAGTTCTACCTGACACTGGGGAGTTAATGGCATTCTGAGTTTGAATTCCCTCTTTCACTTCCATTTTTCCCCAGCCAGGAGCAAGATTTTTAGTAAGTGGAGGAGAGGAATCCTGAATTGAATCTATTCAAGCTGACAAAACCCTGAATACTTCTTTCTGATGGTCCAGCTGCTAGAAAAGGCAACATCCTTTTGCTAGAGGGATGAAGCAGGGGGCAGAGTCCTGGTTCTTTCAAGAACACCTAAGTATTTTTGCATTATAGGAACACAGAATCTAGAAAAGATTGGGATTTTGGATGGCATTTTTGAGCTGGCCTCCCTCTGGAATTTGCCTGTTTCAAGACTGAGTTCTGTACTGGGGTTAGAGATCTGTGTGTTCCTTGGGTATGGAACACAGGCTTTTATGTATCACCTGTTTTCATCAGATAAAACAGGAAGAGAGTCTTTAATTTTGATTTCCCTTCAGCTAGAGGGAAAAGAAGACTTAAAGCAAAGGAAGTGGCGATATGAGTACTTAATTAGCTTCTGTCTGTATGTTTTCATGAAGCCTGGGATTCCTGTCATCAACAAAAACCAGTAAGTTCTTTAACTTCAATAGAACACCTGCCTGAAATAGAATTACTCTGGGGGTACTGGCTATGTTGTGCCTTTTGTCACACAGTCTCTCCTGTGTTTCTCAGCAGCTTCAGTGCCAATAACCCTTTTTGTTATCTTCGATCTCAAAATTAACATGGGAAAGCCTTTTGCTGATTGCGAGGTTGAGAGCTGGAGGGCAAGACCTCTTGGCAGTACCTCTGAAAGCCAGTCCTTGCCTTGCTCAATCCTGTGAAAGCATCACTTTTAGGCGCAAAATTATGTTAGAAACATTTATAGAGGGATCAAGTTTCTTTTCAGTAAAGACCAACAGCACAAAGCTTAACAGGTACCATTTCTCATACACTTGGAGGAGACCCTTGAAAAATCAGTGTTTTCAAAGTTCAGCTAGGGAAAAGAAAAAAAAAAAAAAAAAAAAAAAAGATGAAGCAGTTACTTCATCTACTTAATAAGTGAAATAGTTGTTATTTGGAATTTATGATTCTGAGTGATAGTTTCAAAAAGAAAGTTAGAGTTTCTTATTTAGTCACTAATAATCCAGGATTTCAGAATGTTTTGGTGGTGCTGGGGGGGGTGTTTGTTGGTTAGTTGATTTGTGGTTTCGGGGTCTTTTTGCGTTGGTTTTTTGTTGTTGTTGTTGTGTTTTTGTTGTTGTTGTTGTTGTTGGTTTTTTGTGTGTTTTTTTTTTGTTTTTTGTTTTTTTTTTCTGTTTGCGTTTTGTTTTGTTGTGGGGTGGTGGTTTGTGGGTTTTTTTTTTGTTTGTTTTTGGGTTTTTTGGGGGGGGGGGTGTTTGTTTGCTTGATGGGTTTTTGTTTTGTTTTTTTTGTAATAGTAATAGGTCCGCTTTAATTAGAAAGGCTGTAATATAGATTAAGGCATTAGGCAAACTGAAATCCTCACATCTCTCAGTTCTCATTGAAATTATGAGAGTGCTGGGAGAACCATTTAGATAATCAAAATTCCAGAATGTTGCATTAAGGCATGTGCAGTAGGATAAATGCTCAAAACCCAAACTCATGAACTTTGGAAACCTAGCAGGTGATTTTCTTTCCCAAAATAGTCTATGACCTAGGTAGCAGATCCTGGAAATCTTCACCTGAGTAGAAGTGGTTAGGCTAATGATGTGACTTAAAGATTTGAAAGATGAGGACCTACAGAAACTACCTACACCCAAAAGGTATCCAGACTGGTTTATGGCAGATTCAGATTTATTCATCCCTTATCAGCAGTTAGGATTACGAACAGCAGGTGTTTTATGCGGCACCAAAGCAGGGGTCTAGATGGAGATAGCCTGGGGAAGAGCTAACAGAAACACAAGAGGAAGAACAGTAGGAAGATCTGACTTGCTTTCTTTGGGGTTACTTTCTTGAAATAAAGCAATCATAGCAGTGATGCCTCATTCATCTGCAAGATAAAGCAGCCATATGAAGAGAGACTGAATAAAAACCACATAAAATATTTCTGTCCAGTGGGATAAAATATTCATGGATATAAAGAACCAGGGGTTTTGCTTAATGAAGAATTCAAGTTTTCAAATCTCAGATCTGAGGGTTTTCCAGTCAGTACCCTGAATTTTGCTATTTTACTATGGCTATTGAATAAAGCAGGTTTTCAATTCGGATCCAGGGAATGTTGTGATCTCTGTGAAAGCGAGAGCAAGCTTTAAAACTGAAGATGTCAAAATGCTATTGCACACTATAATTGATTTTTTGGTGTGTGTACAATTAGCTGAAAGTATTAATGGAAAAAGTAGGTAGTTGCATCTAATGATTTTTTTTTTTTTTAGTAATCTGAACCATCTGCCTCTATATATTAAGGAGTTCTTTCTTTAATCCAGATTATGGCTGACAAACTGGTTTTGGCATTCACGTTTCACTAGCACTGTGCCCTTGAAGAGCTGATGTGGCTGTAGAAACTCTCTCGCTTTCAACTGCTGTGTTTGAAAACATTTTTTGTTTGGCTTTCCTGTAGTTGTTTCCTTATAGCTCCTACTCTTTTTTTTTTTTTTTTTTTTTTTTCCCTTTCTTTCTTTCTTTCTTTCTTTCTTCCTTCCTTCCTTTTTTCTTTCTTTCTTTTTTTTTTTTTTTCCTCTTGAGAAGATGGCCTTTCTAATGAAAAGTATGTTGAGCAACCAGGTAAAGAATTTGGGACTTGGAGGTGGAGGGGAAGAAAACAAAGAAGAAAGCACTCCTTCTGATCCAGCAGCAGCTGCAGGAATGACCAGAGAGGAGTATGAGGAATATCAAAAGCAAATGGTTGAGGAGAAGTGAGTACTTGTTCCCTTATTATGAGTAGGAGGCTGATTCTTGTTAACTCTGTGCAGATAAAAATAACCCAAGAAAAAGCCAAACATGCAGTTCTTCACTATTTTGTTTTTAAAAGCAGATAAATCTTTGCTAAAAAGACTTTCCAAAATAAAAAGTTCCCCATCTGGAAATTATAAAATATTATGTTCCCTCTTCCTGGCCCCAACTCCCCATCCTGCAACTCTCTCCTATATGTTCCTGCTATCTCCACAGCTTGATATGCTGGACTCATTCCTAGGTGATGTTACTTTATCTAGAACAATTTTCCAAGATGTTTGTAATGCAAGATTTAATTCTCAAATGTATGTGATTAATCCTTCTAGAACTCCATATTCACTTTCAATATGTAATATTTCGTTGTCCACATTTGTTATGACAGACCTGAAAAAGTACTGAGTGCTCATTTATCTTGAACAAAGGTTTAAGATTTTTTTTCCTAAAATCTACTAAATAAAGCACAACTTTAAAATCAATTAAGTCTCAATTTTGTCTGTAAAGACAATCTTTATCACTTGCTGTGTTTATGAAAATGAGTAAAATGGAGGACTTGGCTTGTGTAGGAGTTCAAACCATGCATAATTATAAATAAAACGATTGACTTCTAAATCTCAAATGCATCTGTTCCTCTAATGGTCAATTACATAATGGTTGTGTAAATCCTTCTTGTAAGATGATTATAGGTGCCAGGTTAATGACTGATGGAATTTGAGGTATCCAGGTCTGTATTTAGCGTCAGATGTTTCTATCAGGAAGCCCTGAAGGGGTGTTGTTTGGTTTGGAAAAAAAGCACAGAATGTTTTGCTTTGCGTTTTGTCAAGGGATATTTAAAAGGGAAATGACCATCTTCTGGCAGAAGAAATACAGGATTCCTGGGCTAGGGAAATGCCGGGGGGGGGGGGGGGGGGGTGTGTGTGTGGGAATTCTATACTGTTTTTAAGTGGGGCATGTGTCCTTTCCCTGCTGAACTGTACTGAGCAAGCAGGGCAGGAGTACTCCTACAGGACAGTTCGAAAAGAGAACAGTTTCTCTAAGAGAAAAAATCATCTCAGGATGAGATGTGGTTCTGTGTCAGAAATCTCTGACATAGGCAGAGCATGTTCCTGGTTCAGGGCTCCCTGAATTTTGCCCAGTGTTCAGCTGTGCAGGAGTGGAGACCAGAAAAGTAAATGTGCCTTGCTGAACTTGTGCTCAGGCAGTTTTGAACCTGAAACCAACCAGGCTTTGGGCTCTTCTCAGATTTTAGGTTTGTTTGTGAGGTTTTTGTTTCTGGAGAGAGAGAAATCCAAAAACTCATTTTGGAAGCAGAGGAAAAAAAAAATCATTTTGGAAGCAGTTTTTATGTGCAAAAATACCTGTACTGAAACAAGATCAATTTTGCAATAGAATTTCCATGAAAATGCTACCAGGGAAAAAAGAAATTAAAGGGAGAGGGGGCATGAAAGGTGAGTGTTATCAAATGTTACCAAAAATTTTTGAGAAGACACATTCTGCAAATAAATACAAATGTAATCTAAAAAAATAAAACTGTGCAGACCAGTTTTTAAATCTAATGAAAACATTTTATAAAATCACAGATGAAGTCAGTGCTTTTCCATCCAGGGAAGCTTTAGAATTCATTGCCCTTGTGAAACAATGAATGCACAAAGAAAGACCAGGAAAATTCAGAGGTGACAGAAGCACAGGAAGCATGGCCCCTTGGCATCACTTTATTGGTATTGTGCCTTTTGTGCCTTTGGACAAGTTACTTATCTTGGGGAACAACTCCTCTGTGTAGCTTTTTGCAGCCAAGCAACTGGTTCAGTGTAAAAGACTGGTTTTATTAGCATCTTGAAGGAGCATTTTTTCTGATTTCCAGGATGGAAAGAGATGCAGCATTTGCACAGAAAAAAGCAGAGCGAGCCGTTCTGAGGGTTCACCTGAGAGAAAAGTATAGACTGCCCAAGGTAAGCCTGCAGCTCATGAGCTCATCTATTCCAGTGACCAAATTTCAACCAATTTTAAACTGCCCATTCCTTTTTCTTTAGTGATCCTGGCACTGTCAAATATTTCCAGGAAAAGCAAAATATTGAAAGCAAAACCTTCAAGAAACTTATTTAAAATAATTTTTAAATTATTGTGTTATTTTGTGAGCTTCTGCCATGGGAAGGAGAGAGGTAATATAGGACAGAGTACTCTTTCCAGGGATTTGCATCACACATTTGCTGACCTGTCACTACTGGGAAGATGTTGGCATATTTCATTTATACCCCTTGAGGAAATGTGTAGTGGTTCTGAGCAATTTGAGAGTTTATATGTATTACTCACCTGCCAGCTCTGAGTCATTACCCCTCATTTTCTAATCAGTACTTTCCAGTGCTCTTTGATTAATTAAAATGGATGAAGATAAAGAATCCATCTCCTGTAAGTTTAACTGCTAAAAAATGTAGTGCTTAATCCAAACAAGTAATTTAGGCACTCATCAGCAACAGAAAGAGACCAGCATCTGTAGCCTCATGTAGCCAAACTTTTAAATAAGCATTTAAGGTGGACTTGGGTCACCTCCCAGTGTCTGTGTCTCTTCCAGAGGGAGGCCAGGTGACAACAGAACTCAGGTAGTATGTATTCCACCCCTAAGAGCCTGGTTTTTCTGGTGCTCTTGCTGGACAACATGCCCTGAGGGTGAGTTTAATTACAGAAAGATTAATTATGCAAAAAAATTAAGTCCAAGATTTTAAGTGATTGATTGGATTGGAGGCCTAAGTCTCTAAACACCAGCATTTTAATTAGCAGCTGAGGAGTAAAATATAATTAGACTTTGCTTTCCTTGTGGAGGCATATGCTGAGACAGCTCCTGAGCAGCATTTACTCAGCATCTCGCCAGAGCTTTCAGCTCCAAGAGGGGCTGCTTAGGAAAGCTCCAGAATACTTGAGTGCCCAGGACTCAACTAAACATCAGTGGGTGGTTTTCAAATTCTCCCACTTGTAGTGCTTTTTTTCAGCTCGGGATGGTGTCCAGGTCACCCGTCCCCCTTGGCTGAGCACCACATAGACACACAAGTATGCAGTGGTCATCTGACCCATCTCCAGCAGGATCTCGGCTTTGGCATGTACTAAGTGCTCTCTGGGGCCATATTTCAGTAATAACAATAGAAGACTTGTCTCCAAGGCAGGAGGGTAGCTCTAAGCCAGAAAACAATATTGCGGGGTATGTTTTTCTGCATTTGTTTCTCCCTATATAGCATTTATTGGTTTTCATCAGCCCTTATGAAAACATGTTATAGCAGGAAGAAAATGAAATTATTACATGCACCCTATATGTCCCTGGGGGAAAAAAAAATAAAAAAATAAAAAAATCAATGCTGCGATACAACATTCTGGCATCAAAATGCTCTCAGACTTGTCATAATGCATTAAATATTTTGAAATTTGAAAGTAATTTCAGGTATCCTAGTGTGGGCAAAAAAAAAATTAGAATATTACCAGTATCAATCACTAGCAAGCATTTTAAGCAAAAGCATGAAATTCAGGACTAAGCAGGGCCCCCTTTGCCATGTAAAATCTAAAGCTCCATGCTATCTGGGCCAGATTTATAAGAGAAAGTAGACCCTTAATGAACCTAATCCTATTAACAGAGTTGTCAACTTAGGTTTGTCATCAGAAAGATGTTTTTAGCCATGAGACATTTGATCTATGGACAACTTTTTCATCTTTGGCATATTCAGTGCATCACATTCATACAAAACCTTTAAAAATATATATAAATGCAGACATAAATATTTAAATATAATATTGATTTTTAAAAAAACTTACCAAATTCTCTTATCCACTTGCTGCCTTTTTCCTGAACTGGAATTCAGTAATCAATGAATTTTTGCAAGGTCTAAACACAGGGGCATAAGTTGATGGTAAGCTGAGGAAAAACAGTCCTAATGTCAGGAGGGAGCAGTCCCCACCCACCAGCTCTGTGCTCCAAGCTGTGATGTCTGGATTCTTTGAGGGTGCTTCTGGGAGGGAAGGCTGCTGGTTCCGACTTTTGGCTCCTTATATTTACTTGTGAGGTGCCTGCAGCCCTTCAGTGGCACAAGGATGGTGGTGCTGCTGTGTTGCTAATTTAAGCCCCACCTGCAGGTCAAGGCAAGGTGAGCTCTGATTTTGTATGTTACTGGTGCATTATAGGTGATAAATCACAGGATAAGGTCTGGAATCAGGTACCTAAGGATCTCTGCATATCAGCATAGGTAAATGTTACCACAGGCTAAGTTAGGCATAAGAAAAGCAGTACATCACTCAGCCGAGCTGGAAAAGAGTTTGGTTCCCCTGTGGATTAGTCTGTGAGCTTTGATGTTTTTTGTTTACAAACAGACTTCATATAAGCAGTGTTAAGCCAGCATTTGGTCTTCTTTGCCCCTTAAGTTGCACAGAAGACTTTAACATCATTGTTCAGAGAACCAAAAGTGCCATTTAACATGCAATACCAAACTTTGGTTGTTCTCCCTACCTGGAGGTCTTCTCCCTTTGAGGGAGCTTGACAAAACTTTTAGTGAAAGAGGCTGTCTCTCCCTGAGGGAGATTGCTTTTCCGGCCAGGCGGGCATGGAGCTGTCTAATGTTAAACTGTATCCTCTACCTGTGGGAGCCAGAGAAGGAATTTCCCCTGTGATATCAGATGTTGACTATCTCCTGCTTGCGCTATCTTAATCCTTCTCTGTCCCTCTCTGTCATCTTTTTTCTCATTTCTGTACACACTTAATGCTACAAAATAAAGTTGGTATCCTTGAACTGAACCTTTGCACCTTAATTTGGGCAGAGGACTTTACCATCAAATTGTAACAAAGCAGATACTTAGACAGTTTTCATCTCACACCTACCCGTGTATCACTGTATATGTTAAGAACTCTATTGTATCTATAGCAAAATATATCTGGGACTGACTACACCAGATGCATAATCAGAGTCAAAAAATATTACCATGCACTTGGATCTATTGCCTATGCTGTTGAATTGTCAGAATAATGTCTGACCCAGTTTTGGCCTGGGCACTCTCCCAAGCAATCCCCACGGCCAGTTTGGGAGTTGGGACAGGCATTCCCAATCGGCAGTTAGATGGGACCACCCTGTTTGGTAGGGCGACAGAGTTCAATAGCATCCCAATGGGTTTTTCCAGGCCAGCTGGCCTTGGGGCAAGAGACCAGTGCCAGACATATTTAATTAAGAAGAATAGATGTTGCTTCTGTGTTCACTTTTCCATTTCAAATTAAAGTAAGCAAGAATCAAATGCTCAAATTTTAGAAGGAAGAGAAAAGGCCATACATGTATCATGTGCTTCTTGGCTTCTTGTTGAGCAACCCCGTCCTGTTGAAGCCCATCTTAGGTCTATTAAGGCTAAATGTCAAGTGGGTAGAGGCAGGTGGCTTGGGCAGAACTGTACTGCTTTAGACTATATCTCAATATATTCTTTTTGTGGTCAGAGAACACTTTGAAGTCCCAAACTGTTGCACATCACATCTCAGACTTGGATAGGACAGTGGGCTTTGGTGCAAGAACATGCTAGACAATTGTTCACATTGCCAAAGATGTGAATCACTACAGTAGCATGCAGTGAGGCTGCCTTAAATTAGAAATAATTCTAAAGGAAAGAATACGTGTGATTGTCTGATTAGGGGCACTTTTTCAGTAATCACATTTTTTAATCATCCTCTACAGCTACTGGTGAGGATTTCAAAAGGGCTAACTCCTCTGACAGCCATCAGTTGCTGAATAAAAGCTTAATACATTTTTTTCCTGCTACACAATCAATAAAAAATACCTCTTCTGTTTGGGAGATTGTTTCTAGCTCCCACAGATCTGACCGCAGCAACCCTTACCCAAAAAGGTGAAAAGATGTTCTCACCCATTTTATCCACATAGCAGTAACAATCCTTCTAGAGGTCTCCACAGTTTCACAGGAGATATGGGAGGAAAATCAGATTAAAGGGAAATACAGTCATTGCAAACATGAAGTGTGGAAATATGGAACTGTAAACAGTGGTTATGCAGCCGACCACCCCCAGTCTGCCTGTCCTTGCTAAGGTCTGCAACAACACAGACATTGCTCATATATGTCCTTGCATTCATTTGTCCTTTTATTCATGCAAAGCCCAGATCCCTCACTCTAAAAAACACCTCCTGCTGATAGCATTGCTGCTTATTCATATCAGGCCTTTGCTGCTGTCATGCTTAATTTTGGAGATGCAATGAGGCATTAGTGCTTATCTTTGATGTGTGAGCTGTGTCAAAATATCCTGTTCTTCTGAACTCTGGATTCATCAGAATCCACCAGAAAACGTGAACAAAATCACCATTGTTTGAAAAATTGACATAATCCCACTGATGGAGTGTTTCAGTGGGCAGGCAGGAATCAAGTGGGTAGTGCTTACTGCATCTCAGCCCTTTTAATTGCTTAACCAGTTTCTTCTCCTGTCTCTTTTTGCTTTCTCAGACTCACAACCAACCTTCCTCCTCTCTTTTGTTGTCCAAGTCCTTCTATTACCCCACTTACCAGCACTGCAACACTGATTATGTGCCAGGCAGCCCTTGCTCCTCATCAGAACTCATAGAGGCCAACCAAAGACCTAGATAGAGTTTAGAGATGGTTTGGGAAGATGGGGGACCCTTTTTGCAGTAATTAATTCTGAAGTTTAATGCGTCTTTCTTCCAGAAGGCTTCAGCTTAGTGCTGATACCTAAAAATCCCCCCCCATGCCTCCCCAGCAATTGAATAAGGAAATGATACCACAGCTTTTCTAAAGCTCTTGTTTCATTGACCAGAAGCTGACAGGCACAGCAGCTGGCAGGCTCAGTACTGTCCTGCAGCATGGTTTTGGGGGATACAAATAACTTGGAATGGAATTCCTGCAGTATCGCCATGGCAAAGATTTCTAAAATGGCAAGTGATACTCAGGGTTTGTTTTGACAGTGCTGAAGCCCTTTAAAGAAATATAATTGACATTGCCCAAAAAATCTTAGAACTTTCACAGAGGCTTATTGAGGCCCTGAATTCACAAGTTGCACCTCAAAAATTTGACCGAAAAATCTGTGCATCTGTTTTGGTTCTCCCTAAAAAACAAAAAAATAACAAAACAAGAAGCCCATTGGTAGGTCCTGGGAGAGCAGAAATACTCTCATCTGCTCGTTTTGTTTCCTGCTTTAGAGTGAATTGGATGAGAATCAAATACAGATGGCTGGAGATGATGTGGAGTTGCCAGAAGACCTTCAGAAGATGGTGGCAGAAGATCAGGAGGAGGAGGAGGACAAGGACTCTATCCTGGGCCAGCTGCAGAACATCCAGAACATGGACATGGATGCCATCAAAGAAAAGGCACAAGCCACCTTCACTGAGATGAAACAGGCAGCTGAGCAAAAATGTTCTGTGATGTAGAAGAGCCACCACTGCCCAAGGGCTGTAACTTCAGTCTTGTGGTGCTGGGCCTGCAGGGGGAGAGCAGGCAGAGGGGTGCACGTAGCTCTATAGCATTCAGTGTAAATATAGAAAACTGATGAGAGAGAGACTTAAAACCCTGAGGGGAGAATAAAAATTTACCTGCTGGGACTGCCTAGAAGGAAGTTAGAACTGATCCTCAGTTTTGAACTAACTTTTTCCCCCCATGGAAAAAAATGGCTTTAAAGAAATTAATATTGGGGAAAAAATGTGCCTTTTCCCATTTTTTTCCACGTGATTGAAATGCTATTAAATGTGTATGTTTGAGCAAAATTGTACTTCTGATACATCACATAGAGGTAACTGCTCATTTAATCCTGCTTTCAGAAATAAATACATGTATTTCTTATAAAAACATGTCTGTTTCAAACATCTTGAGGCAAACACAGTGTTTGGATATTGATATTTGCTGCAAAATCTTGATTTTTAAAAAAGCATCTCTGTACTAAGTATAGCAAAAGGCAAAAAGTGAAGCATGTAACTCAACAGCTAGGGTCAAATATGTCGTCATATACACTGAGTGGGGACTTGTAGGAAAGTAAGGTTTGGTGGCTCTCTCTGAGCCCTGCTCTGGAGCAGTGCAGGCTTCTCCAGTCTGCTTTCATTTCCCAACTTCTCAAAGACGCTTCAAATATCAAGCAACAGCAGTGACTCTCTGCTTGTCCGCTCTGTGTGCCAAATTCTGGGGCTGGGGTACCAGCACAAGGCTAAAACCAGCTCCCCACGCTGATTCTGGGAGTTGTCTCCATTGAAGGCTAAACACGGAGGGTTATGCCAGGGTAGAGCACCTAAACCTGAGGAAAGGATAGCTCTCACAAATGTTTAATCTGCCTGTGTCTATGGGACATACAGGCTGCTACTCTCAGGCGATTCTATAAAATGAATGGCTTTGTAAGTTCTCCAAGAACTAGCCTGGGAATTAAATTTGGAAATGAATATGTGTAGCACCTTCCTACAGGTTTATAAGTCTCTTTCTCTCTCTCTTTCTTTCTGTCTCCAGCAAAACAAGTAAAAAAATTAATTTTAAGTTTACAAGTGCACTAAGTATAATTTATCTACTTTATCTTTTCCTTCCTTGCTTGCTTCCTTCCTTCCTTTTCTTTTTGTTTTCCCCCTCCCCTCCCCTCCCCTCCCCATCCCAGGATGGTCCCTGTCCCTGCAGAAGGGTCAGCAGACACCCACAGCTACACGGGGACAGGGACAAGGGGCAGACAGACACAGCATCTCAGGGAGAATGTGAGCCTGTGCTATGCCTGCAGTGTTTTACTGGTCACTTGGACAGGAGGCCAAATTTTCCTTTTGGCAAAGTCACCTCTGCGGCGAGGCAGAGAGAAGGGCAAGGAAGAGAGGTTCCCCTCCCTCCTGCTCCAACAGCTGCTGAGTGCCAAGGTGGCAAGGGAAAGTCCCTTGACCACCTCCTGGTGCACTGGCAAAAAAACTCTGACATGCAGAAAAAGGCCAGAGAAAAGCTGCTGCCTTTACTGCCTTACCACTGACAGTCACAGTGGTGCCTGCCTCCATGTCTGCAAAAAAACAGGGAGGGCAGCATGGTGTGTTCATCACATATGGATCGTGACTGATTAAGGCAAATTACATTTATTTGGCCAATACCTTTATTTATAAGTCTTTTACCTATTTTTGACTAGAATCCTTTGTCACATTTCAAGCTGATTACCAGTTTTTCCCTAATGTTTCTGCTGAGCACACAAGCACCTTCTAAAAACATTCCTCCCAACAGTATGTTAAATGTTGTTGTAGGTAGTTTCTAGTTTCCCTGAACACAGTTAGTTTGCTAACAGTAAAAGGAAGCTGAGAGCTTCCTACAAACAGAGCTTGGGAAAGTTCTTTCATCAATCACTCTTCAAATATAAACAGAACAGACTTGCTTGAAAACCTGTTATCCAATATTTTCCCCACTGTAGCATTAAGAAAATATGTATTTTCTTCTTGCTAATTTCTTTCTTACCAAAGAAATACTGAATTGACAAATTCTGACCTTCCTTGCTTTTTCCAGAGAATGTCCTCGTGCATTAAATGGCTCTCATCCAACAGGTAACTTCTTTAGTGAAGAAAACCTATCTTCAGCAGGTCCCTCAAGCATAAGAGCTATTTTGCCTAAAACCACCGAGACTTCTGATCTGATTTCTTCCTCTTGGGATTCTGCTCTCACATAGCACCACAGAATCTATTTATGCAGAAAGTGGGGTCTTCTAGGAGGTCTTTACATAAAGTAGATACAACAGTCACCAGCTCAGCTCAATCAGCCTGAGGTTTGAGAGGCTCAATGCATTTCCCTCTGCACTGGTATAAATCTGGGTGGTACCTCCACACTGTTGTGTTGCTTTACAGACTGAACTGTCCTATCTTAAAAAGAGCAAAATAAACAAGCCTCAGGGTTTTGACCTTTGAATTAAAATATGCCTGGGACATCCTGAAAATCTTACTGAAAACATCTGGTGCTTTAAAGGATCTAATTAAATTTGTCAGCAGATACAGGATCAGCATTTTCACAGTTTAAACGGCCAGAGAAGAAAGTACAGTCAGAATCACCAAACAAATGATTAATGAGATTCAAAAAAAATGTCAGGACTGGCAGAGACAAGTGAGACTGGGAGGTGGCTTGAGACTGGCACAGGATGGGACCCAGCCCCACTGAAATGCTGCTGGCATGGGAGTGAGCTGCCTTAGGCAGCACTGTTAGACCAGAGCTACCACATTCAGTCTGGAGTGGCAGAGCCAGGGCAAGGTGGCAAATCTGTGCTGCCCTCAGCAGGAGCCTGATCTTCAGCTTGCCGGAGGTGACTGCCTGCTCTCAGCAGCACCTGCAGGGCTCATCCCTCCAGCACTGGCTGTTTCTGTCTTCAGGCACCAGCTACAGGCCTGGGGAGGCACATGAGTAGGAGGTGATGGGGCCACCCCCAGGTACATGCAACTCTCAAGGTGCTTAGCTTGGGGACAGGTCACAGTGGAGCCACTGCATGTGTGTGCACGTGCACGTGTGCTGGTATGTGAGTCTGAGAATGTGTCCATATCTATGCACAAATGCACATGGATGCATGTGCATGCAGCTATGCACATGTGAGAGTGGACAGGGACATATCTGTGTGTCCCTCAGTCTTTGTCAGGAGCAGATTAAAGGGTTAAGTCACATGGCAGTTACTGCTGGATGGCTCCTACCTGGGATTTGGGTTCTTAGAGTTAATAGGATCGCTGGAGCTCAAGACCTTCATCCCATCAAGATAAATGTCTCTAGTGCCCACTTTTAAGCAATCTGAATTCAATTAGGCTAATTGGAAAACAAGTAAAGAAGGATTGCATTAATATAGCCTTATAACATGAACCTCCCCTCTCTTCCTCTGAGCATGGCAAGCCTAAATGCCAGTGCCCTTGCATCCAGTCTGTGGTGCTCCCACCAGAAAGGGCTGCCTGGCTCCTACAGCCTATTCCACAACCACAGGCCGGACAGACAGAGGGACAGCAAGATCTCTGTGCAACTCCTGGGTGCCAGACCAGACCCTAGGAGGTGGAGAAAACACAGCTGATTATTACTAAGGAAGGTGTGAGCAAAGCAGTGACAGGGGGAGGCAGCATCTTCCTCATGCATTGTGCTTTCAAGAAGGTTCTGAAACTGCATCCTTAGGAATTTTTGGGGAGGAAAAAACCCCAAATCCTTTTTTTGTTATTTTTAACTATTTGCTGGATGATACAGAGTACACAAACTGCAAGAGAGTATAGGTTCCTTCTAGGTGAATATTTCCTCCTTTTCCTTGCTTCCCTCCTGCTGATTTGCAATCAGAGCTTGGAAGCTCCATTTATCTTTCAGGGAGGCCCTCCCTGCTGCACATATTTGATCTGGAGAGTGATGTCTCTCTTGCACCATGACTTCACCTTCAAATCTCTGCTCTGCAAGGCAGTAATTATGTCATCTGGACATAAAGAAAAGGTAGGAGAAAAGGAAGCAGGAATCTGTGGTATTTTATGGTGCTAGCTTAATTGTGTGAAACTACATCCCCTGCGTATGTCTCAACAGCAACTACAGGATGAAAACAATTTCCCTTTAGTCTTCTCTGTACATGTACAGGAAGGACAGCAGACAGCTGCACTTTACAGATTGTCCAGCTTGAGAATTTTTGTTACTTTCCAAGCATAACTTCAGAAATTTTAGTAATACATTGCAAAAAAAATTAGAAAAGGTGATGGAATAGGGATATCCCTTGTAAAGGCAAGTAACAAACCCTACCTGTTTCATCCCCTAACAAATACTCTCAAATTTGCTTCTGGTTGCCCCCTAAGTTCCCTAAGGCAATGGTCATTGCAAAGCTGTGAGGTAACACAGGACTAGTTTCTGAGGCTTCATATTAATATGATGCATATCCCAGAGGGCTGCAAGGGATTCAACTAACAGCCAGGACATCAGATCCAAAGGGAAATGCTCAGTTACTGTTCTTTGCCTATCTAAACCTTCTGTATAATCAGAGGAACCATTGGACTTCTTCCCTCCCTGGAGTACTGTAATGCCTCATGTGTGTCACTGTCTGTGCCTGAAGCATGACAAGAGAGAAAAGAGAGATCCAGAGCTGGAAGAGTCAGAGCTCTCTCTGTTCTGCTACAGGGTTATAGGGTATTTTTTAAAAATTGGAATCAAGAGAGTGGCTTCTTCTTTCAATAAAACCACTCGCCTGCAAGGAGGATACTACAGTGACAAATGTAGCTCCGCACGGAAAACAGAAGTGGAGTATTTTACTGCTGAGGAAAGAGGACCTTTCTCTGTCAGGGAGGAAGGTCTCTTGTGTCCTGTGTGGCACTCAAGCACCCTGCTTCAGAGCTGGAAGGCTTTTTTGCTGCCTTCATAATATGATTAACAGCAAAAAAAAATTCGAGTATTGACCCTGTAACTGACAACTTTGACAGGTACCCCAAAAACAGCATCTGTGCCAGGATTCAATGCTCTTTATGGCATTGACTAAAGGATTTTTGCTCCTTCGTCTCACATTCCTAATTTCTTAGCTACGACAAGCAAAACTGATTCCCATTTTTGTCCAGGACCTCTGGAGGGACAGGTGTGTTTTGTGCTGGTTTTGAGTGCTGTAAACCGCCAGCTTCAAATTAGAAGAAATTAGGGACATTGCACAGTTCATTCATCTTCACTAATAGAGTTCCTGGGAAACACACATGTAGATTAAAGGAACACAATGGCCCCTGGCTGATTGCTTTGAGTACCCTCCAATGGTATTGACTGGCTTTTTATAGTGTCCACAAAAGCCACACTAACCTTTTCTTGTCTCTTCTGTTGGCCTCTTCCCTCTGTGCAAAAGGATGTCTGCGTTCTTTCAGCCTCAAACCACCGCCATCCCCCCCAAGCAGTCAGTGAAGGCAAACCTCACCTGGAGCTAGGAAAAGCTGTGCACTCCTAAAAGAAACCAACTTTGGGACATCAGAACATAAACCTGCAAAAGGTGTGGACACTGGCAGAAGCAAGCCCTGACAACTTTTGAAGTGATTCCTCTGGAAAAATCTACATGATATGGAGCCTGTTGGGGCAGAAGGGGAATAAGAAAATGCAAATTTATTGAGAGGTCATACTTATTAACTAATATATCTGGAAGAACGAGCAGCAGCAGTGGTGTTTTTCCTTCACATACAGACTCCTGAGGCTTCAAATGGAAGCATCTTCAAAACTAAGTGTAGACTAAAAACCACTCTGGATGTTACTGGGTTTGTCACGTAAACAAACTGAGACAAAAGGTAGCTGGTGCCTCAGAGGAACTGGGAAGCGCTAGTGCAAAAAGTAATAAAATGACAGAAAGACAAAAGCAGGAAAAAGATCAATGCAGGAGACATGATGCTGTTACCTGGTTGGTCCTATGGTGGGTCCACGTCTTCCACCAAGCCAATTACAAAGTGATGTGCGGGGTTTGGCTCCCTGCCTCACCTCCAAAAACATTTTGTGCAACCCCCACGAAGCCATGCCCTGCCTGCTACACTCCTAGCCCCACCTCACATCGTGGAGCACAGGGTCACAGAATCAGCTCTTCTCACAGGCTTTGTCCTATAGCAGCATACTGGAAAACTTCCCCGTAAATATTGCTTAGAGCTTCCTCGGATATATGAAGTCTGGAATGCTGAGCCCACCTCCTGCATCCATCCTGTCCAGAAACACCTGGTCTGTGAAATGCTGTTGCAGGCAACCGGGCGCAGGGCTAGTGTCCCGCAGGAGCACCAGAGCAGCGGCGTTTACCCAAGCACCTCTGAGTCGGGCCGGGGCCGCGGATCGTCCCCGTGAGCGGCCGCCGTGAAACCGACGCACCTAGAAACCGTCCAGGAGGGATCTGGGCTGTAGCCGTCGGGCGAAAGAAACGCGGCGAGGCTCCGAGAGCCGCCGGTCAGCGCGGGGCCGTGCCGGGGACCCGCTGTCCCTCCAGCCCGGCACACCGGACTCCCGCCCCTTTCCGTCCCGTTCGCTGAGTCCCCTTTACCGCCCCCCCGGCAGCTCCCGCGGCTCCCGCCGTCCCGGCTTTGTCCCCCCGTGCCCGGCACGCCTCTCGCGTCCCACCGCGGGTTCCGACAGGGCTGCCCCTGCCCCGGGGCTCAGACCGCGGCGCTCGGCCCGGGCCAGCCCCCGGCTGCAGCGGGGGCCGCCCCGCCCCGCCTCGGGGGCCCCGGATGGCATCGCCCGGCGCCGTCTGGGGCCGAGGCCGGGGCTGGCGAAGAGGGGCGGGGCGGCCGGCGGGGGCCGGGGAATACCCTGCCTCCCCCTCCGTACTGAAGAGGTAGGGGGGCCTCGCCTTCCCTTTCGCCTACCGCCCCCCGGCACTCCTCCCCCGCCCCAAGGAGGTTAGCCCGCCCGGCGACACCGTGCCAGACTTGCCCGCGCCGCCCGGAGGCCGGGTGAGACCGCAGCGCTGCGGCGGAGCCCCGGGCCGGCCGCCTCATGCACCCGCCCGGCGCCCCGCTCGCCATGGCCGAGGGCGCCTTCTCGCTGGCCGCCCCGGCGGCGCGGAGCCCCGGGGGAAACCCGTCGAGGCTGCACAGCATCGAGGCTATCCTGGGGTTCGCCAAGGAAGATGGGCTGCTGGGCGCCTTCCCGCCCGACGGCAGCGCCAAGGACACGGACCGGCGGGGGCCCCGGCATTGCCTGCCCAAGATGCCCGGAGAGCCGCCGCCGGCCGAGCCCCAGGGACTCGCCGAGCGTTTCCAAGGTGAGCGCTGTGGACGAACGCCGGGTGCCGGGGGGCGGACGGGTGGGCGCCGCTTCTCTACGCTCTCGGGCAAGCCCCGCAGGGAGATCCCGCCGGTGACCTCCCTGTCTTCCCCTCGCAGAGCCGTATTGTCCCGGCAGCGCCAGCCCCGAGCTGCCCGCTGACAGCAGCGGCGAGGGAAAGCCGTCGGAAGAGGAACAGCCCAAGAAGAAGCACCGGCGAAACCGCACCACTTTCACCACGTACCAGCTTCACGAATTGGAGCGTGCCTTTGAGAAGTCCCACTACCCCGACGTGTACAGCCGCGAGGAGCTGGCCATGAAGGTCAATCTGCCCGAAGTCCGCGTCCAGGTAACGCCCGGCCCGGCCCCCGCAACGGCCCGGCTCGACGCGCCTCGGCGCAGCTCCGCGGTCCCGGCGGCCGGAGCAGCCCCGATGCGGCGCGCGGGCCCACGACCACAGCACGGCTCCGGCCACGCTCGGGGCCCCACTGAAGCGCTGGGCGCGGCTACCGCACAGCCGCGGGCCGGGCCGGCCGGCGGGACAGCGCGTGGCTCGGAGCCGACCTGCGTCCGGCAGCCGCGTCGTCGGTGCTGCTGCCCTCTGAGTGGCTTCCCAGCCCGGGGCCGCTAAACCCGCTGTTTGGCAGGGCAGTGGCGGGTGGATGGGCGGGCCAGCTCCGCTGAGGGACTGTTTTCCATCTAGCGCAGGGCTCTGGGTCGTGAAGGAACGCCCAAGCTCCCCAAATTCCCCTCTGCCCCAGCTTGGAAAGGCGTGTTTCCCTCGCTCTGTTGTGTGTGCACCGCTGCTGCCGGGGCAAGCCTCTGTTCACCACCTGGGGTCTGGCTGATACAGCTCTACTTGCAGGTTTGGTTTCAGAACAGAAGGGCTAAGTGGAGGCGGCAGGAGAAACTGGAGGTGACCTCCATGAAGCTACAAGATTCGCCCATCCTCTCGTTCAACCGCTCGCCGCAGGCAACACCCATAGGTCCTCTGAGCAGCAGCCTGCCCCTGGAGACGTGGCTCAGCCCGCCGGTGCCCAGCAGCACAGCCCTGCAGACCCTGCCTGGCTTTGTGGCCTCGCCACAGAGCCTGCCCGGCAGCTACACACCACCACCCTTCCTGAACTCTCCAGCAGTGACCCATGCGCTGCAGCCCCTGGGGGCCATGGGGCCACCGCCACCTTATCAGTGTGGGGCAACCTTTGTGGACAAGTTCCCTTTGGATGAGGCAGACCCACGGAACACCAGCATTGCCGCCCTGCGGCTGAAGGCCAAGGAGCACATCCAGTCCATTGGCAAACCCTGGCAGACAATCTGAACTCCTTCTCAGCACCTGGGAGGAAGCCATGGGGAAGGCACATCCCAGAACACCGGAGGGACCCTGTTACCCTGCCTTGGCTGCCGCTGATGGCCAGGCACAGGAGGACTGTCCCTTGCACCAGCCTTTCCCTTATGCCTTGACATGCTTTTGTATTTTGTGGTCCTTTTAATTCCCTTTTCCATGACCCCTGAAGAGTTAGGGGCCTGATCATAGCTTAGGAAGAACAATCTCTTTTGCTCTCCCTCCTTGGCTGGATGCTTTAGTTGCAATAAATGCTACAGGAGGGCAAACAGCTGTGTAAGGTGGCTGGGAGCCCAGGACTGCCGTACCTGGGGAGAGGGTTCTGCTTTTGCACCATTAAATAGCACCATCTGCATGGAGGCTGCGCATCATGTTTCTGAACCCAAATGGGCATCTTGGGCTGGACTCTCACTCTGTGTGATGCACAGAGAGGTGGGAGATGCCTGGCTGTGGGTTCTTCTCTGTACTCTTCCATCAACATAACTCTGCCCAGGCTGGCTGTGGCACTGCAGGCTGCAGCCTCCTGATGGACATTGTGCCCAGATGGGAGTGGGCACAGAGGAGCTGGAGTCCTGGCAGTCTTTGGGCCAGGCACACCACTCCCACAACTGCCCTTGTGGAGCAGTGCCAGGCTCAGGTGGACCTTGCAGGCTGGAGTAAGTGACAGTCCTTGCTGCCTCTGTAGAGAAGGGGAATGGCAGGACCCCCAGATCCCCTGCCCCCTGCAGCACAGCTGCCCACAGGGAGAGACAGGCAGTCTCTGGCTGGGCACTGATACCTGGCTGGGGCCTGGCAGGCTACATCCCGCCCGGTATGGCTGCCCAGCACAGCCCCTGAAGGCTGGCACAGAGCTGGACCATGCTCGCTCTCCTGCCCACCTAGTGCCCATCGCCAGGCTGCCGAACCTAAAACTGTGGCATCTTAATTTTTCATTATCTCCGTTACTGCCTGTAATGGGGCTGAGAAGCTGTAATGAAACACCCCTTCTCTGCTGGGCATGGGGTGCACTACACACTCGGGAGGTTGTGGCAATTAATGGTTCTCATTAGGGAAGAGAGAAGGATGCACAAGTGCCCTCATTGTGTCCTGCGGATGATTCAATGCAGGCTGGGAGACCTCTCCTTTCACCATTTCCCACTCGTTGTGGCCAGACAAAGGCTGGCGTCTAATTATATTTTCACAATCTGTGCGTATCTTTTAAGAGTCCTGTCAGAAACAAGTATGTCAGCTTTGTTCAGCTTCACTTCAGAGAGCTTTTTAACCTTAGGCAGCAGTTTCTAAACATCCCTTCATAGTCTTCTCCACAGCAGCCCCCATCTATTGTATGGAGAGCTTCTTTTACAGATAATAATAGGAATCCCTCTAGTTTCCAAATGCCTTTTCCTCTGTCCCCAGCCTCCCTGCAGATCCAACCTGCCTCTCTGGACCAGAGCACACATGCTATGTTCAGGACCCCCAGCTTCCCTTTCCTGAGCTGTGCTGGTCCAGGGCACGCAGGGAAGCCAAGTGAGTGATCCCCCCTGAATTTTGGGGGAAATGAAGCCCTGCTGTGGGTGACTCTCCTGCTAGGCTCTGGACTTGACAATTCTACTGTGCGTGCATTTGTGATGGTGTCCCCTCCCTCCCAGCACACATCTCTTTACTTTCTTGGCAGAGAGAGGAAGTTCTGCCAGGAAAAGGACTGTCATTGCTGTCAGGACCAGGGAAGTATTTTGCTAACTTCTAGTAAGGACACCTGAGTAAGAGAGGAGAACAGAAATCTTATTGCTTCAGTTTTTAGGTCTTATTCTAATGGTCCTTTCACAGGTGAGCTTTGCTTGCATCGACTTGCAAGAAGGCATGGCTTTTCTGGCTGCAAGAGAAGGATTTCTCTTGGTGTGCTTGAGAAGTGCCTGCATAGCCTGGGTTGTGCCACCAAGACACACACTAATGAGTGACTGCACAGGCTGTGCACACTCTTCGTTCTCAGGGTAGAAACAATCCCTCTTGTCATTACTTGGCTGCAGTCCAGCTGTGGCTCTGAACCTGAAAACTCTCCTGTAGATGAGCACCTTAAACTGCTGCCCTAAAGTTCTCACCTATGCTTCTTGCTCATGGTTAATAAGCGGCTCCCCAAGATTTCAATAGTGCTTTCACACATTTTGGCATTACTACCCTCCCTTTCTCTTACCTAAAGTTCTTCTGTATCCTGTAAAGCTGTTGGAAAGAAGCCCTTGACTTCCTGATCTGCTGTCACCAGCTCTGATGCTTGGTTACTTGAGACAGTCAAAGATTGGCAGTAGATAAACCCCACAATGACAGGGCAGCAGAGGTAGCAGCTGAAGATACCCGCTCACTTTTAATAAGGTCCTGATCCAGCACCTGCAAACAAATAAAGATTATGGCAAGCTATGGTGGTTGTTCTTTCATTGGCGTATTAATAGGTCTTATTCCTTGTACATGTGAACCTTCTAACTGGATCGACTGTGTGCAGTCATGTCCTTCAAGGAAAGCTGCGAATTTATTGCTAAGAATGAGTATTTTACCAGCTACGCGTAAGTGGGCAAATAAAGAGACGGGGGAAACCCGTCGAGGCTGCACAGCATCGAGGCTATCCTGGGGTTCGCCAAGGAAGATGGGCTGCTGGCATATGCAAACGCATCTTTCTTCTAGCCTGTCTAGTTTTCCATGTTCCTATACTTTCTTTCAAATTGTCCCATTACATGTTAAAAGCCCATTTGTTCATTTTGTTGTAAATATCTTCTCCTCCTTAATTGGGCGCTGAGTCTAATAATCCTGCCTCGGCTTGTTAACTGTACAATACCAGTCAGAGTTAATGACCCATTAGCGATTAATTCCTTAAACAGCATCTAATTGCTCGCTGTAAAACCTTTTCTTAAAACTGGATTAAATCATCTAGATCCTTAACCACTTCTTTACTCTAACTTTGCTAAGGCTATTAGCATGGCCTTCTGAGTGGCCTGTTTCTTCTTTCGCTTAAACTGTATTAGCAAGACAGTATTTTTAGTGTCCACACTTAACTTCTTTGCAACACCTGAAGTTATAAGGAAGAACAATACAGACAAAAGACTGACAGGGAATGAATAATTATGAGGAAAATGCCATGATGGAATTTGTTCTTAAGACTATTCAGGTCTCCCTATTATAAAGCTTGGGACTTCCTTCAGTAGTTTGTCAGCTACAGAGTACTGATCCACAAAATGCTAGCATAGGAAAAAATAAAACAGTGGAATAAAACAAAACCCAACCCAACCCAACCCAAAAATCTAAAAATGCGTGCACACACACACACAGAAAAGAAAAAAAAAAAGAAAGGGGAAAAAAAAAAACAAAAAAAAAAAAAAACAAAAAAAAACAAACAAAAAAAAAAAAAAAAAAAACACAAACCACACGTTAAACCAGGACCCTGACATTACCAGTTTCTCTGGTCGAATTAATACCATGTCTCCTCTCTGAGCATCTCAGTGTTCTGCCAAGGCATTTTGTCAAAACTGGCTGACATTTGGCAGTCATCCCTGTGTCATATGACACTTCTGCCCCACTAAGGTTGGGATTACAGAGCCAGGCAGAGTGGTGCGACTGAGATACAGCAAACAGCCGCAGCTACGAGGTTCACCTGGCACCGGAGCACATCGGACCTCTCCCCTCACGGCCGGGGCTCAGCCGGTCCCGGGCTCACCGGAGCTCTCCCCTCACGGCCGGGGCTCAGCCGGTCCCGGGCTCACCGGAGCTCTCCCCTCACGGCCGGGGCTCAGCCGGTCCCGGGCTCACCGGAGCTCTCCCCTCACGGCCGGGGCCCAGCCGGTCCCGGGCTCACCGGAGCTCTCCCCTCACGGCCGGGGCCCAGCCGGTCCCGGGCTCACCGGAGCTCTCCCCTCACGGCCGGGGCTCAGCCGGTCTCGGGCTCACCGGAGCTCTCCCCTCACGGCCGGGGCCCAGCCGGTCCCGGGCTCACCGGAGCTCTCCCCTCACGGCCGGGGCTCAGCCGGTCTCGGGCTCACCGGAGCTCTCCCCTCACGGCCGGGGCTCAGCCGGTCCCGGGCTCACCGGAGCTCTCCCCTCACGGCCGGGGCTTAGCCGGTCCCGGGCACACGGAGCGCTCCCCTCACGGCCGGGACTCAGCCAGTCCCGAGCTCACCGGAGCTCTCCCCTCACGGCCGGGGCTCAGCCGGTCCCGGGCTCACCGGAGCTCTCCCCTCACGACGGGTCGAGGGCGCCGCCTGGCGGAGGTGGCGGTGGCGGCTCGTCCCGGGCCGAGTTCCGCCTCCGGGCACAGCGGGGCTGCCGCCAGCGGGCCGGGGGCTGCGGGGACAGCGACATTTCCCGGGCACACACGGGGCACGGAGGCTCACAACAGAGCGGCTGAAAGTGCAACACGCCCTGTCCTGGGGAAGGCAGCGGCCCTTGGTACTGGCTGTTACACAGCGAATTTCACTGCTTGACTGAAATAAAAGTGTAAACTCAGTCTTTTTCTTGGTATTATTTATTGCGAACGTTGCAATAAATGTTATGTAGTTTCGAACTAAGAGATTAAATGATTCGATAGGTAAGTCATGTAATTAATTGGAAGACCCTTCTATGACGATTTTATATCTATATAATCTATATCTTTATCTATATCATCTATATCTATATATCTCAAAGCCGTTCAAATGAGAAAATGCAACCTTGAAAATGAAGAAGAGGATTTAGGCCTTGCTGAACCATACAAGAATATGTGTATTTAAGTACTTTACACAAAGGAATTCTTGCGTACAGAAAAGTGACCTTGTTGATTATCTGACACAATCAAGTGCTTGTGAAATATAGTCTCTTACAGAAAGTATTCAATTTCTTCATGATTTAGTGATCTTCTTTCAGCTTGGAGTGCTCTCTTTCATATTCACAACTTGAAGCAGATAGTCCATCATCTAATAAAAAGAGAAATATATTATTTATAGACCAGTCCTGAAAAAAGTAATTCACTAAGTTAATAAACCTACTATAAGTTAATAAGCCTAATAGATAACTGCTCTGTGCATTCACATAACAAACATGTTCCTAATAATCTTTCCAAAACAGACCCCATTTGTCTTGGTTAGTGTAATAACCAACTGCAAAAGTAGGAGGAAAGTCATTCTCCCAAATAATTCTATGTGCCATCTCATTTATATCCTGTCTCATTAGTGTGAAAAAAACAAGTAATAGAAACAATTTAAAGTTCGTTTTGCAACTTACTTTTGCACTTACTCCAACTTGCAGGAGGGATTTCCATTCCCTTTAACTACATTAACTGTAATTTATTCACAGAATAAAGAGCAGGCAAGGTATTAACTGAAAACAAAGTAACAAAGGTGCACCATTGATGTCGTGGAAGGCTGACCTGGAACAGAGACTGGACAGAGCTAGAGAATAAAGCAGGTATTTATTGAAAGGCATCCAGGATCCACCTTGGGCAGGACAGGAGCCAGACCAAGGCTGCACCCAGGGTGGACCAAGAATGGTCACAAAAATGGCTGACTGGTTACGAGATCTTACATTTTTGTAAGTTTTGGTCCATTTGCATATTGGGGTTTAATTATCCAACTACAGCTTCAGGTTGTGAGGTCTCATCCTTCTTGTTTTCTCTCTTCAATCCACCCTTGTTTATGATGTTGGGCTGAAAGTTGTCCTTGGTTCTCAGCAGGAAAAGGATTTGTTTTGTCTACCTACTCTGGGAAGAGAGCTGACTGACACAATATGAGGCTCAGAGCTACATCCCTAGGCAGCACAGAATCTGCAAATATGAAAGCTAAAGCTTAAGGCATCACCATCCTAAGCCAAACTCCAAGAAGTATTGGGCTCACCTCTTCCATTTTTTGACTATCTGTGTGTTACAGCCATTTCTCTCCTCTGGGTGACTCCTTTAGAAAGAATTATTTCTTAATGTACAGCCCAGTGTGAGCATCAGTGGTGATTCACTGAATGATTTGGACTAAGAAAGATCCTGAATTGAGTTACCGGAGGTATTTACCTGTATTTACTTCTAGCTTTGGGGCTTCCTGATCTTAAATTTAAAATTCAAGCTTTAAATTAAATCAGCTAAATTTGAAAGCATCCATGAAACAAAATTCTTGGAGCCTGTTTGTTTCCAACACAGCCAGTCCTTGCTGTGTGCAAGACAGGCTGTAGACAAAGCAGCCTGTGGTTGGCATCTCTGCCAGTGCACGGGAATTGCAGCCCTCAGTGGGCATGTGCTCCATTCCAGAAGCTGGCACCAGGGTTCATTATTTACCTTCTTTAGGTCACATTTAGTATCTCAGTCCAACAGACCACTGCACAGGGAACAGCAACCCACTGCAAATCTGGCATCTGGTTCCTCCTAGAACAAGATTCTATTCCAAACTGACATGAAATATGCCTGAAAAAGTATTTCATGCCAAGGACAAATTTTCTGGATGCGCTGTGCCATCATTCTCAGCTTCGTGTAATCCTGGTAATCCTCCCCAAGGTGTTGTCTAACCAAAGGCTGTGCACCTGAAACCCCTCACATTCTGACAAATCTACACACTCAAGCCCGAAAGGCAACTTATGCATTTGTACCACTATGCACATGAATGTCACATTCCGTATATCCGATTTCTACCTTTATAAATAAGGCCTCTTTTATTCAAAATAACTTCTAAGTGAAAAATAATTCTTATTATTTAAATGTTTAGGAAACTATCAGCCCTCAAAAGAGTAAAGCACATTATTTTTCATCTTCATGTTTTCTTCATCTAGAAGGAAGATCTCAGAAATACCTTAAATTTCAGATGTTTTCTTGAAGCCAAGGGGAAAACAGGACATCATATCCTATCTAGGCTGTGGATCATCAGGTATTTGTGTCCAATAGCAGGAAATACAGCTACAGCTACTTTCATTAGATTTTACTTCAGGGTGGAGACAAAGAAACTGTTGAATGAGGGAAATCAAAGGTTTTATGGCCAAATGAGGTTCTGCAAGTTGTCCTCTACTTAGTCACAGGAAAAACATGAGCTTTTCTGCTAATCCTTGCAGAAATCTGGATGCATAAGGCAATAACCTCATTATTCCATAAGGATGTTCAATGTCCGACCATAGAAATGTGGATGTTAATTTACGGTAAAAGTACATACACATATGACTACGATTCAACTTACTGGAGGCAACCTCTAGCCTTCCTAAGAAGTATTTATTGACAGACACTTTTAGAAGTCAGAACATTTCCCTCCTTACATTGAATAACTGGGTTTGTTTATTTGATTACAAAGCTGCACGCTGCAGAACTGAAGATGGAATAGTTTCTTTTTCAGATAGTATTAATAATCAGTTACTATGATACATCACTATCATAAAGCCACAGACAAAAAGAAACCTATGGGCAGCATGCGTATCCCTGGTGTGAGAGACTTAAATCATAGCTTAATTTAAAGGGTGAATTTTTACCCACATTCAAATAAAAGCCTAAGTATTCACTGATTTGATTGCACCAGGATTTCAGGAGGGAAACTGAGCTGAAGTTAGCCCAGGAATATTAATGACACCATATTGCAGTAGAATACAGGAAGGAAAAAAATCTTCCCATTGATGCCTTTAAGGGGGCGTATTAATATTTTTATTCTATTTCACTGTCACCCAAAAGAATTCTGCAGCTTTATCACCACGACTGTGCCTGAGGCATTATAAAGAAAGAAGTTTTCTTGTGGATCCTGAGATTTACATTAGAGCCCAATTACTTTCTGTAAAACCTCACTGTTATCCTTCACAGTGTATTTTATAGGATTTCCTAAAAGAGTAGGGATTAACCTGTTCCAAAACCCTGTTGTTTTGTGCAACAGCACTAGGAAGAACATTAATTTAAGGGATGAGGAATGGCAGCTTATCAGTAGCCCCAGACTCCTTTAGCAAACCCAGGAATGACCACAGCAGTAGCCAGCACCATGGGCTGGAGAAAAGGCAAAGAAGACAGGGACAAATCTGTGACCAGAGAAAAATCTGCAGCCCTGTGGCTTTACTCTGCCCAAGGCAGAACATCCTGAAGGGTGATGGAAGGGGACAGTCAGAGTGATGTGGTTCCTCCTGTCTTCACACTTGTTTGTCACACTAGCTTGGCTTTGCTGGGCAATATGTGCTGCTGATGTGATCACCTATGCATGAAGAAAAGAAAAGAATGGCCCAACCAAGCAGCTTGAAGGGAACCCAGGCACAAAAATCACCGAATGCATACTTTTTTTATGCTCAGTAGGAAATGAAGTCAGCAAAAATACAATCAGTGAGTGACAATTTGTAATCAAGAGCAGAGTCTTATTGTACTGAATGTCTAATACATGAGATGCGTTTCTGCTGCTTTTCTGGACAATCCACCAGTTAGAGGAAGCTGATATGTTACTGTAAACCAAGAATTGAACACAATGAGTATCTTTACAGGTTTTATCTTACTTACATGTTTCCAACTGCTATTGTCATCTGTCTCCCAGGTGTTCCTGGTGTACCAGGGAAGCCCTCCTTTTAAAAAGTGACCACTTTTATTTTCATTCCTTTCCAGCAGCCTTAGCAAATATTTTGAGATTTCTTCCCACTGCAGATACTCTTCCAGCTGCTTGATATTGTTAGGCAATGCTGAAAATGGTGTCTTGTTTTCTTCTTCAAAACCGTACGGAAAATCTCCAGTGCTTTTTTTCCCCATTAAATGTCCTGTAACAACAATTAAAGTAGCACAAAATCAACCAAAATGGGTAAAGATTTGATTGTTCAAACGTCAGCAGGACTTTGTTACTGCCTAGGGAAGGGAAGGGAAGGGAAGGGAAGGGAAGGGAAGGGAAGGGAAGGGGCTAGATAATGTCGACGTATAGCGCTATTGAGACTGAAGATTTTGTCAGTGTCACACACAATTAATTTCTTCTGTCTCTTCTGTTATATTGTCAGGGAAAACGTGGTTGAGAAGGGGGCAGCGATAACCAAGCACTTTGCCTGGAGACAGAGAGAGGCGCTCGGTAAAATTTGCTGGAATAAAAGCGGACGGAGAAGCTGCAGGTTTTAGACTTACCCTGCCTCGACACGGGACGCAGGAACCGTGCGTTCCAGTGCCTTTGTAGCAGTTATACCGCACTTACCCACAGCCCAGTGGCTGCCGCGGGGGTAGATCTTGGTGAGCGCGGGGGTCCCGCCGGGCTGCAGGGGCGCCGCTCCGCCCTGCGCCGTCAGCAGCGCCAGCGCCAGCAGCGGCAGCGCCGCGGGCCGCCCGCCCCGCATCCTGCCCTGCTGCGGGTGCTGCCGGTGCCGTCCCGAGCCGCGCTCCGCTCCGCCTCCGGCTCCGTCAAGGCTCTGAAGCGCCGCCGCCGCCCCCCATTTATCCGGAGCCTCCTCACGGGCCCGCTCCCCGCCCCGCCGCTGCCCGCGGGGGGAGCTGAGGCGGTGCCGACCCCGGGCGCGGCCCTGGGCGGGGGGGGCCCGTTCTCTCTCTCGGTTACCTTCGCAACACGGGCGCGTCCCGCAGGTTCCCGTTCCGCTCGCCGGGGGGTCGGTGCCGAGGGCGGCCCGGGGCACCTCGGGGCGCTGCTGCCGGCAGCGCTCGGGCACAGGGAGCCCTCAGAGGGCGGCAACAGCCGCGAAGGGGCCGCTGAGGGGACCCGGGAGCTGCGGGGGGCGAGGTCACCCCGCCCTGCGGGACCGCACCATGCGGGCTTCGGCTCGGCTGCACTTGGGGCAAAGGGTCTCGCTGTCCCTCACTGAAACAGAAAATCTCGTGCAAAGAGCCTAAATTAATTTCCAGTATCACCTACATTTCCTGCCAGAAGTGACGGTAACGTGGACGCGCATTTACAGGACTTTCTGCTTTCTTTGCACAGGGTCCCCATAAACTTTGCAGCACCCTGAGGCACCTGGAACTGGCCAACTTTGTCGTAAATGGATGAAAGGAATTCCTGCCTGAAGAGGCAGTGCAGGGAAAAGGGCCTGGAAAGGCCCCGAAGTGGAACATTTCACCGGAGTGAAGGTGGATGAGCAGTGATGGGATATGAAGTCCTGATGTGCCGTTTGTCACTCAGGAGAACAGCGGGGGACAAAACGAAGCCACGTGTAATGGGTGCAGTTTATGTGGCGATTTTGCTGTCTAGAGAACTATGGCAGGAGGTGGGATACACAATACACAGGGAGGAACCTGACAGCTCTTCCAGCTAGCCCCACATGACTGGAACTGAACTATCCCAACTGGAAGCTCCCACGGATGTGAATTAACTTAATTCTGGGCAAACTCTTACACAATTCCTTTTGAAGTCAACTGTGTATCCTGCCGTATTGAGCCAAATTGCTCCCTTGTTTAGTCACAGTTTGTTTCGCCTTCTTTTACTGATTAATGTGATTCATTCTTTTCTTTTGGTTATTAATTATGCATTCCTGCTTAATTCACAACAGTATTCTCATGTCTCAAGTTTCACTGTGCTGCCTGCAGACACGTGCTCTGTGCTGAGTGACAGCTGATAAAATAAAATATTGCCATCCAGAGAAACTTCTAATTGTTTGGAGCAATCAAGACAGGAAATTGAAAAATTCAGGAAACTGTCCATTTTCAGAAAACAAATCCAAACCTAACCATACATGAATTCTTACTCAGTTCCTTGTTGCCCGGTAGTCCCAAATCTTTTAGTGAAAATACCATGCAAACAAATAAACCTTTCTCCTATGTTGTATATGTACTGTCTTCATTATTTATTTACTTATTAATAATTAATAAGGATTTATTATAATTCTTAATTTATTAATCTTCTAAGAAAAATAGTAACTTGATAATATTGGGAAACAGAAAAGGAGCCAGGTACAACCAAAGGATGTTTGGAACTGTGAGTGACTCAACTCACTCAAGTCAATCTTTAAGAAGAAGCCTGATAACATGAAATTGTGTCTGAACATCAAGAAACAGCTCTCTCTGTTTTAAAACACCCTTCCTCATTTCACATATCCCATGGCAAAGCAAAAGGTTGCTGTGCTTCATGGCAGGAAAACATATAATGCTATGAAAATTTTAAATGCTATTACCATGATAACACTCTTTAATCTGCTTCCTTTACGTTTTAGACAAGCATAATTGTTCTGTCAGCAACATACATTTGATGGCGATAAAAAGGGATAATATAAGAATGGTGTGGCTTTCATCATTTTCTTTGTAGGGATCCTGGTGTTAGACACAGCCAGGATGTATGTACAGAACAAACACTGGTGGAAGCCTATCTCCAACGTAATAACAGGCGTGATCACTGAGGAATACTCTGTAAATGTTGAAGATGCGGAATAGATTAATCTCCAGCATTTCCAACCTGCACTCAGGGCAGGTGTTCTGCAAATAACCTCAACATCGACTCAGTGCTGCAACAGTTCCCTGAAGAACTGAAGACATTTCTCAAAAAAGAGCTCCACAACGTTACAGAGGTTGAATAATATGAAATAATAACATTTATTTAATAAGGACCCGTGTAAGATAGTTGATACTGTTTGCGCTGCATTTTGGGAAGCCCTGGAAAGTTGAAGCTTAACCACAGTGATTGCTCACTGCACATTTAACATGTGCCAGGCTGCTGTGGCAGCCTCAAGTTTGGGTTTATGACTTTTGCGGTGGAGGGGTTCAATAACTGGAGAATTCAAATGGGAAGCATTTATGGACATGCCTGTGGACCAGAACAGCCTACAGAGACCATCCAACCCAACAGCCTGAGCCCTACCAGGCTGCCCAGAAGCTTGGACAATGCCTCCAAGCACTGCCAGAATGCTGAGCCTGGGGCATCCACCTTCTCCCAAAGGAGGCTGCTCCAGGTCTGAGCACCCTCTCAGTATGGAAATGCTTCCTAACACCCACTCTGATCCCCCCAGGCACAGCTCTGAGCCACTCCTGTGACTGGATCCCAGTGTCACACTGGCCAGCTGCAAAATGTTCAGCTGCACTCTCCAAGTCAGAGCTGACTGTGCTCACATTGGGGTAGGTGAACAGCATAAATCTGGATTTCAGCAACACCAAGAAAAAAAAAAAAATCTTACTCCACATACACTATCTCCAAAAAACACATTATTTTTTCTTAACTGGGATCATAAACTTCCAGAAAGACTGCATTAAGATTCCCAACATTCTTCTGCCATACCATTTATTATACTCAATTTTATTTCTATACAATTTGACACAAAATAAGTAATTTTTATAATAGAGCTGGACATAAAAACTGCTTAGCAGGACACAAAAGAAGTAATATTACTTGGAGAAATTTAGCAGTTGTCTGTTGAGCATGAGCTGTTACAACAGAAAAAGTGTCATTATTGTAAAATAAAGTATTTTTGCAGAGGTAAGGGATTACAGAAGAAACAGAACTCCAGAGGAAAAAAGCATCATGCTGTTCCTTATCAAAGCAACAAAAACAAAACCAGCAAGGAAAACAAGTTCTGCTTTGTTGAAGGTGCAACACTGACATTTGAAAGTAAGAGAAAAATACCAAATTTCATAAAAGACAGTTATCAGGTAAGTTTTGAAATGAAAAATCAATTTTATGTTTAACACTATTCAGTTGTTATGTGATAGGAGAGAATAATACATTCTCCAAACTGGCATTAAGAGTTCTGGTTTCCCCTTCTTAGCAGTATCCCTGAAGTGTACTACTGTGCTATTCATTCGGTAATGTACAAGTGTTATTAAAGCCCCAGAAAACCTTTTTGTTAGGTTTGTTTAACAGCTAGGACACAACAGCCAGAATTGTCAACAGCCTGAACATTAGAATGCACACAGTCCCCAAAAACTCGGCCTCTAGAAAATCAGGCCATCTGGACTTTTTGCCTTACCCCATGAAGGAGCAAGTTTCAAATTCAGGGAAAAAGCTCTGAGTCCTCACTGCTCAGTACCAAGTCAGAGTGAAATTCCCCTTCTTGGCTGTTTTTGTCAGCCACAACCAGCCAACTTAGGCGTAAGTCTGACTAAACTCCTAGAACTTACTACCTGTTCAGAGATTCTGCGTCCTTACAAGCACTGATCAAAGCAGTTTGTATGGTGGAGAAAAGAGGACATTGACAGATTAAAAATAAGCCCCAAAACAAACAGGAGGGCAAAAGTGGATTCAGATGCAGCACCAGTCAAGAAAACCCACTGTGGCATGGCAAGAGAGCCCTTGGCTGCTCCAGCATGACAGTCCTCTAAACCAGTGCCAGGCTAGCTGAGAACAGTCTGTAGAAGGTGGTAAATATACTATTTTGTAATTAGCCAGCAGCCAACAGCTTCACTCATTAGGTGTCATTTATTTAGACAAGACAAAAGCTTGCAAAGTTTTGTAACCGTGTACAGAAATTAAACCATCTGAAATATATTAGGTTTTTTTCCCTGTGTATTTCCCCTTGTTCTTGTGTTTAGGATTCCCGTTTGAGCAGTACATATGCTCCCATCACTGCCAGGAGAGCATACTGCAAAGAAACACAGAACACAGACTCGTTACAACTCCTCTCCACTGAGCTCTGAAAGCACAAACTGTTGGAAAGGTGCCCTCTCAAACATCACACCTTCCACAAGTAGAGCTCTGGTCCTACAGAATTGCAGGAAGATTTTAAAGTGATCAAATTCATCATAACCAGGCATCACAACTGGATACACTTAGCTAACAATATTCTAACAGATTACGTTTTCAACTCATTACAAACAACAAATTCCACTGCCCAACAGTAAGCACGTAAACTCAGCTCATCCTACGTTAGATACCAAACCAGAGACACAAATGTATTAATTACATGTATCCTTATAGGCAAGGTTATTATTGTCTGTACTTGTTATTTTAGCAATTCAAATATTCAAAATATGAGTATACATACCTTAAATTTCGGGTAGTCATTCATTATTATAGTTACCATTCCTACATAGGGCAAAAACCTGTAATTGATAAAACAGGTGAATGTAAAATTAACCCTCAAATATTACATGGAAGTATTTTAATGTTACTCAGTCTAGAATATTTTGGTGCAATCTCATAATTTACACCTGGGACTAATGCAGATCTGAATAGGAAGTAAAATTCATTCGTTTTCCTTAATCAAAGTTATCTGAAAAAATGTGAAGATTATTTCAGCTCAACTGGAGAAGAGGACACAAAATCAAAAGCTCAAACCTTGCATAAAATTCCTGTGGCATGCCAAGACAATTTCCTAGGAATTTCCAGCTATTACAATGAGAAGCTGGTTAATTTTGTATTTTCAGGACTATTTGTTAAATGTCCTTTCCCTCCCCACCACTCCCCAACAGTGGAGGACTAAAGGAAGCAACTTTTCCAGGTTTTCTTTTTAATTAGAATTCTATTTAAGAAATTAAAAAAGTACATCAGATCTCATTTGTATCAACCTCAGAGCCGATTTAAGAGCTATTTTTTCTATTTAATTACAAAGTATGTTTGCTTTACTTACCCTCTTGCTCTTCCAACAACATCTTTCTTCTCTAACCAGTTCTGACCTTCTTTGTACAAGCCTCTATCATCAACTTCATTATTATCCCCTTTGGTCAGAAATTTGATGTTCCCATTTCCTCTAGAAGGCAATGAGGTGATTAAATAGCACTTAATTTAAAAACCTCAATTAACATCTACAAAGCAAATGAGGATGGTAAGTCCTACAAGATTAGATAACAATGTTTGCTTTCAGCCCTGCTTATTGAACAAGCATCATTAAATCATTAACATTACAAACTTTACTGATTTTATCTATCAACAGATATTAACAAGAAATGTTTTTTACAACACTCCTAGATTGTCGATTGATGTAAGCAATTACACAATGGACATGAAAGGGATATTGTCCATCCAGGCACTAAACCTCCTCAGCAAAAGCCCTATGTGTTTATCAGCAGCTTCCACAGAACACAAATTCAAATAAAGTTCTTAAGTTTACAGTCTCCAAATGAATTTTGCTCAAGTACAGAAATTAGGAGTTATCATAAAGACAAACAAGCATGGAAGAAGAGATATTACTCATGAAATAAACACCTTCAGTTCATGGACCAAATATGTCAATGCTTGCCAGCTCCAGCTTAGCTTTTCACTCTGCAGAACTAGGAGCAGAACTGTGGTTTGGAAGGAACTGTTTAGCAGAGTATGCATCTGCAATCAAGGCCAAACCAAGCCCTCTCCCTGCTGCTTTTCAGCAAGAATTGTTGTGGGCAGTGTGGCCAAGAGACACAAGAACAAAAAGAATCTCTTTTTTATCCTGAGTCATATTTGGAAAACTTCACTTAGCAAAGCTCACACACTCTGTCAGGCAGCACCCTGGTTCTGAATCTCTACCTTCCGTCAAAAACTTGCTCTTATAATCAAAATCCTAACTATACAACCATCAAAATCCTAACTATACAACCATCAAAATCCTAACTATACAATCATCAGCATAGGAGTGGATTCTGCTCCCATGCACATTCCTGCTGCCAGGATTCCTCCTGGGCACAGCTTTACTTGCACCAACCCTGAGCAGCTTCGCTGGGGGAAAGTCTCAGACCCTCAAGAAGTGTGGCACAGAACTGGGGACAGAAATGGATCACATCCTACAGCTGAGCTTTCTCTCACTGCTTATCCTCACTTGCCTTTCTCACACACTAAACCACAATTAAACTGTTACTGAAAGCCATGGAGAAGAAAAGCAGCTTTACAAACAAAAAAACGCCAAGTTGCATTACTTTTCATGTACTTTGATAACTCTGTGAACTATTGGAATGTCTCTGCCTTCAACTTTGAAAACAACTATTTCACCAGCTCTGATTGGGTCATCATGGAAGTTTGTCAGGAATAGCAGGTCTCCCCTGTGAAAAGCTGGTTCCATGCTGCCACTACAAACAACAAGAAAGAGAGAGTTTATTGGCACAAATGAAAGAAGCACCATGAAATCAAAACCCGTTAAATTCTTACAGATAAGCCCACAATTTTAACTGAGATCTGTAGCTTCACCCATTCAGTAACACTGCTCAGACCTTTAACAGAACCCAAATTCCAGAAAGCAATCTGCAGTTTAGGTGAAGTGAAAGAACTTGGATTTTAAAAGGTCTCACACATTTATTGCTCCTACAAACCTCAGTGGAAACTGGGCCATGGCTACTGACAGTGTGACTTTTTGCCAGAGCCCAAACACAGCTAGAAGAAAGCAAGTGTTTAAGTCCTTCTTAAATAGGTGAGATTTCAAATTCCAAACGTATCCAAGGAGGAGGGGAAGGAGACAAAATACAAAACAATATCTGGACTTAAAGCAAAAAGCCTTTCCATTGACTCACCTGAGTACCACAACAATGGGGCTCTCACTGCCAGTGACTACGATCAGCCCTTTCCAGATCATTAGGGCAGAAGACACAATCATAGCAAAATTTAAGACTTGGTAATATAGCTGTGTGAAACAAGAAAACTGTTTTTTAAAAGTACTGTATTGTATTTAGAAGCACAACATAAAACTTCAACTCAGGTGCACAACAAATTCTAGGCTTTTATGCTAAAATCCTATTCCAACACAAGTCTGGTGGTGCAGATTGCCATGTCAAAATCCACCAAACTGCAGCATAAAGCTGGAATTCTGTGTGCTTTAGTCTTGGGTAAATCCATTCCTGTGTGTCAGTGACAAACACTCTGATAAAGGCTTATAAAGGTGAGGAAGCGACTTGGCAAACGATCAAACCTCATTCGGTCACACGGCCCTGACTGCCTCCCGAGCTCAGAAATATCCCAAACCTATATCTGGAACACCGGACTATCAGCAGAGCCTGACTTTCTGAGAGTGACTTTTGTTTAAAAAGAAAAGCTGTAGGAGACGGGAGATGACAAAGGATCATTTCCTGCTACTGTCATACTAACATTTCTTCTCTAGAAAATCACTGATTTGACCTTCTCCCCCCAGTCCTCCTGCTCCACCAGCCCTTCCAGCAGCGGAGGCGCTTTAACCACACTCCTTCATTTTCTGTTTCTTTTCTCGGCGGCACACGGGGACAATGGCGGGAAGGACCCTGGACTCTGGCGTTTGAAAATCCCCGCTCGCCTGTGAGGGGTGAGGGCCGCGGGGGCCCCGGGCGCAGCCCCGGTACCTGCCGCTTGTTCATGCGCCGCAGGTCCCCGAACAGATCCATTGCGGCGCCGCCGCGGATCCCGCCGCTCCTGGGCCAGCACGACCCGCACCCTCAGCGCACTGCCAGGGATGACAGCGGGACCCGCGCTGCCCTCTGGGATCTGTAGTCTTCTTTCTCTCCCGCCCTGCTGACGCACAGAGAGCCTCCCCGGACAGGTGAACTATAACTACCAGATACACCGCGGCGAAAGGTCCTGTTGTCGAGGCCCCTTGCTTCTTGCCCTTGGAGGTGCCTGAGCAGCTGGCTGTATCGAGGGGCCATCGGTGAAAGCTCAGACCCCTCGGCTCGGCGGGAAGAGCCGTGCCCACCCGAGAAGTATCGGGACGGCTGCACCTGTCTCCCGGGGATGGGGAGAGTTTTGGGTTAGGCGACTGCCGCTGGCATCCCGGGGCCGCCGCTGCGTGTGCGCAGCTCATTGGCGGGGAGGGGAGCACGGGGACGCGCGTTCTTGTGAAGGCGGGAGCCGTGAGGGGCGGGAGCCGTGAGGGGCGCGCGCTCTGTTGAAGGCGGGAACCGTGAGGGGCGGGAGGAAGTGACCGACAGGGGGCGCTGTTGTGAGCGCGGGAACGCGTGAGGGGCCGTGCAGGAGGAGGGGTGTGAGGGGATCGAAGGGGGCATCGCACTGTCCTCCTCACCAGCTGTGAGCGGAATCATCTCATGGCAGCAGCTAGCGGTGACCTCAGTGTTTGCTCAGGGACCGCGACACGGCCTCGATCAGAGAAGAGCGCAGAGGCCCAGAAAAGCTGCAGCCGTTCGTGTGTGGCAGCCCCTCGGTGCCCTCCGCAGGCCTGGCGCCCTCCGCAGGCCTGGCGCCCTCCGCAGGCCTGGCGCCCTCCGCAGGCCTGGCGCCCTCCGCAGGCCTGGCGCCCTCCGCAGGCCTGGCGCCCTCCGCAGGCCTGGCGCCCGGCAGGGATGAACCGGGGCTGCTCAGAGTGTGCCTGGCAGTAGGTCAGACCCCCAGCAGCACAGGCAGACTTCATACCCGTTTCCAGTTCGTCACTGAATGATTGCATGAGCCTGAAGCAGCAAGCAGCCACATAGATACAGGTCACAGCCCAGAGCCTGATTTCCTGGGAATTAAAACCATCAGGCATCCACCAAGTTTAAAATTAGCCCCTGAAGACTGAGAATGGGAGAACAGAGAACACATGGACATGCTACTAAGATAAATGGAAACAAACCATCTGACCAGAGTGGAACTTTTGTAATTTGCAAGAAATTCATCAAGACTTTAATGTTGGTAAACATTGGACAAGACAGACTAGGACTGACTAAGAGAGGCAGAACTGACATGAGATCACAGGGGAAAGTGTGATGCTCTCAGGAATGAACACAAATGCCAAACTGGAAAGAAAGCTCCAAGGACACCAGCTAGGCATGATCTAGATAAGATCCTTCACCTTCTCACCTGAGTATTCTTCCAGTGAAACCAATATTCTTACTACACGGGAGTTCCTCTAAGTTTACGTGATTTCAGGTTAGTTCTCTGCTATCCTTTAAATATTCAGGGAGAAGCGTCTGCTATTATTCCCTTTGAGCGGATGCAGTATTCAGAAGTAAATACTAAGAGAGAAAGAAAATATACAAGGGCAGACTCAAAGGTGGTGAAAAGATTCTGAATTTTCTTAGTGCAATTAAGAGTTTAATTTAAAAGGTGTGTAACAAAGTGGGAGCTGCCCACTGAAATGTTGTATTGACTCTTGCCCAGCAAAAGGTTTTCTGCAATTTCTCTGAGTAGGTTTTTCATATCATACTATTTAGACAGATTTTATTTTTTTAAATAGAGGTTTTTTGCCTTTGTGTACAAATCTGCTTGCCTTTATTTTTATAAAAAGCCCTGAGAAAACAGAGATTAAAAACAGTGATTGGGACAAAATTAATCAGGCTCTACAATCATCGTAAGGGAGACTAACAAATCTCAGTCCCTAAAAGCCTAATTGAACCTACCAGTAATTTTCACCAGGGTTCAGACTAACTCATTAGACAATTAGAAACAATTTGACAAAAGCATCTCTGTAATTTCTTGTGGTTATAGCTGTACATTGCACTTTAGCTGTTAATTCATTATATTAATGTTGGGTATCATGTCTGCATCAATATGGAAAACAAACAAACAAAACCCACAAGAAACCAGCTTCGGTTCCAAAACACTGTGTATCCCACCCAAAGTAGAATAAATTTAATCCTTACTTTTTATTTAATTATGTATTTGCATTTAACAGTAAATATCTGTCATTTTTCTATTACCTGGTCACACAAGGAATGGCTGAACATAAATGGATGAATTTTCATCCTAGACTAGTTGCAATGCTGCCACTCACAGAACAAAGGCAAATGGCTGTCATAGAGGAATGATTTCTGAGTGTTATTTTTGGGTAGTGCTTTAATTCACCAAACAGGCAGAAAAATATTCTTGCCTGTTGTGAAGCAGGAATATAATTTTTGGAGGCAAAAGACAAGGGAGATGGCAACAGCTGAGAGAACGTAAATGACAAAGCCTGCTCAGTGTTAGAATGATTCCTTGCAGTCATTCCTGGTGGAGAGAATTAAAGGTGGCAAAATCTAGTTCTGTAACAAGCAGAGGGAAGAAGCAGTTAGTGTATGGAGAATTTAGAAAAGTGAGAAGGCAGCTTTGTGTTGAGACCTGGGAGGATTAAAGCTGCTTATTTTTTTTGTTCACATAGATGGGACTTTCTTTTGTCCGAGGCATGAACTCACTTAATTCTGAGATTGTAGTTCCTTGGCCTGTTGGTTTGATTGTGCTTGGTGTTTGATAGCTCAGAAAACACTTGGACTTCTCCATTGTTTGTGGTGAGGCAGGAGAAACATATTAGGAAGCTGCTTTTATTCCTTTTCTAGAGATGCTGGGAATCACCCACACCTCTCTTTGTGGCTTTGTTATTTTACCGTCTGCATGATTTCAATTATTAAAGGTTACATGTATTTTGAAATCTTCCCCTGCACTGGATATTTGGCTTCAATATTTGTACAGTAGATCTTCTGGAGCTCTGCAGCAAGAAAATTGTGTTAGTTCTTTAGTATGCAGAAGGTGTAGCTCTTGACATTGTGGCAGATTTGCCAGACCTTTGGACGCATTTGTGCTAGCTGTATATATAGTATCGAACGGCAGTCCTTTGTTTTCCAGGGGATTGGTCATGGGTATAGAACTCACCCCTCTTCTGGATACTTTTAATACTCGTATTTCATCGCAGTTCTGTAACAGTAGGAAGACTGTTTGCTTCCTGCATGCCCATGGATGCACACTCCCACTTTGGAGGCCACTGCTTGGGAGCATGTCTGGCTTTTGTCTTGTGTCACTCCTCTCCTGACTCTTGTCATGTGTCTTGGGAGCTGGCAAGGACCCATTCACAGGCAGTTTGCCACCCCAGTGTCACTTTCTAAGTGTGTGAGTCAACATTTTGAGTCTGCTCTGTAGCCCAGTGTCTGCAGAGCTAATTGGATTTCAGCTGACTGGATTTATTTCTGAATAGTTTATTTGTGAAAATTATTTCTCTTTATCAGGAAGAAGGGTAAGGGGAGGGAGGGATCCAGCTATCTCAACATTCAATTGAATTTAGCAAATAATATTCTCTTTTCCTTCCCCGTCTCCCATGGAACAGGGGAAAAAAACTCAGAAACAATCACTAAATCAGGAAATATTGTTGTGCTTGACCTGCAATATTGGTCTGGCCCACAGAAGTATGGCACTGTTAGCCAAGTGCTGGACTGACCCGGGGAGAGCGATGCTGATAATGCACTGCATCCATATCCCCACCATCACATTAGAGCCATTGAATACAAAATAGCACAATCTGAGAACAGAAAATAAATGAACTGTATAAAGTCTTTCGCCAAATCATATAAGGGGGCATAGCTGAGATGGGTACTATGCTCAGCTCATTTGGCTAATAGTTACATTACTGTTTCAAATATATTTCTTCCTTCAGAATATAATCCTGGGGCTCAGAGAAGAGAACAGTTGTGCCTCTAGTTAATTTTCCAGGTAAATCTGGGTCATTCCTGGTGCAGTGCCTCACTTTGATGCCCTCAATAGGCCCATTTGGTCCCCAGTGAGGAAAACTTTTTTCCCCAACTGTGAAAGAAATAACAACAAAACCAGGTTTTGTACGGTCACTGTTGAGGAGCAAATCCAATTATTTCTTTTTTCCAAAGTGAGGAAGTGTCCAGGGATGAGAGGAGAAGTGGCTTTTGTGCTCCTGCATCCGCATCCACTTCTGACTGCAGAATCTACTTTGTACACAGAGCCCGGGGATGTAGGTCAGGAGCACTTGTGCCTTCTGTGGTTGACCAGTTCTATACTCATTTCTGTTGTCAATCCATTCCCCACTGTTCCTAGTCATCCTTCATGGAGCCTGGGCAGATAACCTTTGAGTAATAATCTGAAATTCAAATACAAAGAATTGACTACTGAACTGCCTTAATATTTGAGAAAGGTTTTAGACTAAAATAGGTTTTTCTGTGTGCCGTTATTGGCCTGGTAGCTCTGTGTGTGTATGCTAAGTGTACTGAGAAAGGTAATATTAACAGAATGAAAAGGTCAGAGTTTTATAAAAATCCTTTTAAAAGTAAATAGGCTTGCCAAACTGAATTCCCCACAGGTAGACAGAGGTTAAGAACTGGCTGTGCAGGAGCTCCTCTGGCGACAAGAGTGGCAGCATGATCTCCTGGCACCAGGATGCCATTTGCATCGTCAGGATATTGCAGGTAAGACAGTGACAAGGGAAAATAAAGAAAAGTATTAGTAATGGCTGTGAAAATTGAACTTTTATTATCTGTTCACTGTATACAAAACACCATTCTGCATAGTGATAACTCAGTTGTTGTACAGTTGAGAGTGCACATCAACAAACAAGTGTTCAGAGGTATCCGCTAAATGGGAAGGGCAGTGGTGGCAGTGGCCAGCACACACTTGAGGTGCTGTGCCCACTGTGCGCTGTAGGATGAAGTACCTCTCAAGCACTTGATATTACAGTAATATAAATGGGCTAACAAGCATCTACCCAGGAGCCAAATCAGGAATGAGGATGGAGAGAGCAGAAGGAATGTATCTGATACACAGTTGCCAGAACGATTAAGTTTTACAGAGGTGGCTGAGAGGATCCATATATTTTTAAACACTTAAAATTTTAAAACTATTAAAATTTAATGATAAATAACAGAATCTCACAAATCTTTTGGGGCAAAATGCTCCACATTTATTTACATATGAAATGTGTTTAATACAGTCATAATGGACATAGTGTATAGTAACATCTGACAGCAGCAAGACTTTTAAGGAACTCAACAATTACTACTGTTTATCATGCAGCTATCTATATATACACAATTTGTTTTTTAAAAAAAAAAAGTACAAAAATTTTTTTTGTAGGGTTACATACAAGGTATAAAATGCAAAACCAAACTAAAAATATACTCTCACAGAGAACTATCTGAAAGGGACAGTATGGTACCTTTTTGTAGTTGTGCAAGCAAAACTAGTGGTGCTGGACAGGTGTTTGCAATGTCTGGCCGAGCTCTGCAGGGCCTGTGCTAAAGCTGCGAGCCCCAGTCCCATTCCTGGCTGGGGCTGACTCCTTCGCAGTTGTGGCTGTGTGTGACACTGAGCACCAGAATGTTTGGCATGATCACGTGGAGCTGGCAAATCCCAACCCCTGTAGCAAGAGTCAACTATTTCCTTTCAATAACCAGCAAGGAAAATACATAATGCTGTGTACTCACTTCTATATGTTTAATAAATTACATGACAAAAAGCATCATCATTATAAACCTATTTCTCTAATTACATCTTATTTCTTAAATCCAGAGCAGCCCAACCCTTTTGTAGTAATTTGAGCTTTGATCACAAGCACCTGATGACCTAAAAAAAATCACTTCATGATACTCAGAGTTGTGCATTTATACTCTTTGAAAGTTCTTTACCACTGCAGGAGGTCTGCACCTGTTCTGGTGCCACCTAAAAACCAGCACTTCATGCAGTGGTACTTTTATTTTTTTCAATAACATATTTTGTAAGAAAAAGTTTAAAAGCTTCCTTAGACATCTGGAAACCCAAGTTCTTTAGAATTTAAAATCTCCCCTTAGTTTGCTTCCTCTCTCCTCTCCCCTCCTAGCACCTCCTCCTGATGCACTTACATTAGCTAAACTTTCTTTCAGAAGCATTCAAAAACCAAATAGTTCAAGAGAACCTAAGGAACTGCCCCAGCATTCAGAACTCTGTTTTAAAGAAACTTACTACAAAAGAACAGAAACAGAAAACAGAAAAAAAACCCCTATTTTTCTACTACATACTGATACAAACACATAACAAAGGAGTATAAAAATTATTAGTTTAAATATATACAAACTCTTTTCAACTCAAATACTGCTTCAATGGTTCTGAGGGTATAGACAATGAGGTGAAGGGGACACTTTTATGCAGAATATATTGCAACAGCCTGAACAGTACTGTTAACACTATTATACCTTGAACTTTCTGCAGCAAAAATGTCATTAGTATTCCAATGTGGAGAGAGATTTCTGCATCCCAAACAATCTCATCACTTGTCAGCTGAACTCATTCTTTTGGACTTGATAAAGGCCATGCCATGTGTTCTCATGTGAGTGTTTAAGGCCGCTTCAGTTTCAAAAGTCTTTGCGCACACTTTGCATCTTCTATCCGATGCTGCGCTGTCAGACGAGTCATCCTCATGACTGGGTTTGTTTTCTTGCTGATTATCCTCCTCAGACCCATTCTGTTTTGATACTGGCTGAGGCTCCTTTAGCTTATGTACAATGAAGAGGTGTCTGGAAAGGGACACGTGAGATGTGTAGCAGAGTCCACATTCCCTGCATTGGTATGAAGAGCCATCAGATTTATGCTGAGGAATATGTTCATGAAACTGGAGAAGATTTTCTGTTGTAAAGCCACAAACTGCACACTTGTGAACTTTAAAAACATTTATCTTCAGCTTCTTTAATGGTTGAGTGATTGCACCTCGTGGAGGTCTGAACTCCATTACAGGTTCTTCCAATTTACGCTTTGGACTAGGAACCTAACAAAAAGACAGAAGTGGTGTATCATGTAAACGTAAATATGCAGTTCTTTTCATAATTGTTTGTGACTTGCAAATGTCAAAACTTTTCCCTTGGCAGATTCTAGAACAACTCTTAAACAATCCGTTTGGGGCTCAACTTCACAGAAGATGAGACATAAAGTACCTGTATTTATTTAAAGATCCTGAATATCCACCCACAAAAAAAAATCATTCTCAGTGATTGAATGAGTCTTCTAAGTGATTACCTTTGTGTCTTCTTTTACTTCCCTTTCTTCCATATGGGTAGATTCAGTCATTTCTTTAACATCAGGGTCTTTAATGCCGTGCATCAACTGAATATGTTTTTCCAACATCAACCTCTTGGTAAAAGTACGTCTTGAATCCGGGCAGTGCCTGCAGAGACACACACACACACACATTCAAGTCTCATGCTTAACAAGTGCCTTTTGTAAACTGGAAGAGTGGTTGTGTATTTGAGAGACTCCTGAAAACCAGGTTCCCCAAAGTGGAACTGCAAGTGCTCAGCTCAGCCAAGTTTCAGATTGTAGACTTTACACACTACACTTTCAGGAGCCTGACATGTTTCTTCAGGCAGGACAGGTAATTGATTTGGCCTGTCCTGAGCATCTGAATGAATGGGACACTGGCTCTTACACAGTTAAGACATTCAACTAACAATGGTTTTTGTATTCCATTTCTAAATAAATAAAAGCAGAACTTACGAGCACGTATAAACCTTCCTAATGCCTTTGTGCTTGATACGATTGTGTCGACATAAACTATGGGATGAACTGAAAGATTTGTCACACTGCCGACAAGGATGTTTCTTCATTTGCTTTAAAAAAAAGAAGAGAAACACTTTCATTAAAAAAGCTCAGTTAAAGTGGTGCATGTATTGAACCTTTTGATAAATAGGGAAGAAATATCACTTACCCGTTTTTGGTACTGTACTTCATGTACACACCACCCCCCCCCCCCCCTTTCACCAACACTATAAGTTAGAGCTGGACCTCTTTTAAAGCAGTGTGGCCCCCTTGAACTACACACACACCTGTCCCCAGCTGTAAACTGGTGTCACAGACGGTGGGTGAAGAGAATTTCTTCCACCAAAGAAACAGGGAAGATCAGAAGACTATTTCTGGATCAATAAAGGCAGCAGGATGAGGAGGTTGCTTTCCCTTCTCACCAAACCATGTCCTCAGCTGCTGACTAGGAGCTCCTCAGCCACATACAGGGAGCAATGAAGAGCACAGAAGAAGGACCGAACTTGAATCTCACAGACACTGACACACTAATGGGGTTCAGGAAAGTCATGACAAAATGAGCGCTATGATCTGATGCCAACGTGATGACCATCTGTTTGGGGAATTCTGTGGGGTTGATGTTGGAGCAGGTCAAGTGGAAGGAAAAAGTAAAGGAAGAAACTGAGAAGGGCTGAAGCAGTCACACATCGTAGCTGTGTGGCAGTGAGCAGAGGCATCAAGGCCCCGGTCAGAAAAGCAGGAGGAGGATGATGCTCAGCAGGACCTGGGGGCACTATGTGGGATAGCCAGCTGTGACCCCACACTTGTTCTAAATTCCCTGGGGAGACTTGAGATAGACACCCAAACAGGATTTTGTATGCGTTCGTTTCTGCAATGGCAGCCAAACCAAAAAGAACTGAAAAATTAGTTCCGTAATTAAGTGCACCATGATCTGTTGTACAGCATCTTGTCTTGACAGGAAGAGGATGATCAACGAGCAAGTTGGAGTGGGTAATTCCTACTTAGAAAACATCTGCCCTTTCACAGAAACATACTTGCAAACAAGTCCAAGGAACTCAGTATATGCCTGCCTGGTGGAAGGCAGACACGCATGATCCAGTTTCAGACAGGAGTTGTACAGGCTTGTTGGAACCCTCCCTTGTCTGGGCTGGTAACTTCTTTTTTTCCTTGCAGCACTTTTAAGATCAGGCAGAGAGTCACATCAAGGTGGCTACAAAATTTCCTACCCTACAGCTGGCTCCCTTCATCCAGGATCCTCAGGAGAGGATCAGAAAATGTGAATCTGTCTGTGTAGACAGTTCCCAGTAAGGGCTGGAACCTTAAGAATCTGTCCAAAGAGGATATACATGGCAATACCTCTCCTATGAATACCTCTGCATAATCCAGCCTGGGATCAGCTAGGGGTTACAGCTCTTTCACTCTGGTCCTGCAAAAGCAGAAATTAGAAGTTTGAAACTAGTATTTTCATATACCTTGCATGACAATGGATTTTGTGAATAGCACATGAATTGCTTAATTACAGTTTTAAACAATCACTCTGAAAGGATCATTTTGGAGCATTTAACCCACACCTATCATTGTTAAGATAATCAGACTGTAAATTAGTTCCTCTATTTATTAGATCCATATCACATACTTGTTTATCTTATGCTCATTTCTATTCTCTCTACAGTAAAAGTTTAGTTTTTCAACATAGTCTTTTTGACAGCTAAAAATTACTAAAAATTTTGAAAGGTTGGGAAGGAATGTAGCACCTGGTCTGTATACCCCATTTCTTAAAGACATGGAGTTGTATTTCTGTTCATTTTAGTACCTATGTGCCTCCTGTGTTATTCATGGAACTGCTTGAATGGGGATAAAAAGCAGCACCTGAATGGAAGCAATGAAAGAAGCCTTCAGGCCAGGATTTGAGTGCAACAATTATCTAGTATTTCATAATAAGGGCTGTTCTTAAGGTAACATTGCACATAAACAGAGAGAGAGAGAGAGAGAGAGAGAGAGAGAAACAGATTTAAAACTAGTATTTGGAAGGCATTATTGGTATGTTACTAATCTTCTTTTACATGCCTTTGGCTACTCTGCTGTGGATGTAATCAGACTGAATATCACTTTCTAGTTCACTCTGAAGTGACAGTTTCATTGGGAGGTTGTGCTGCTTTGTTTTTAAGAACTGCATAAATGTACAGTGCATTCAGTCTTAAATGCATTTCTGATTGCCAGTAAAAGCTCTGCTGAGTTAATATTTGTGCTGCAGGAAGCTGAAGGAATGGGGTGGGAGTTACTGGAGGCAATGATGCTGGGGTGCTATTTGCTTGAAATTGTCCTAAGAAAATTGAAGATGACACTCAGTAGTCCAGCATTTTCAGCTTTTCCATAAAACATTTATAAACAGAATAAAATCATTTGCAGAACAACTTCAGAGATAATAACTGTAATAGAAACCTCTGGAAATCTGCAATCATTTATTACAGCACATTAGCATCCTGAAAACAGGGATTTTCACTCAGGGTGGTTTCTCCTCCACTTAGACAAAATCAGCCTATTACCCCTCCCAGTCCTCCTCTTTTGCTGCAGTGCAGCACAGCACATCAGTTTAGCTCCCTGGTTCCCAGCTGAGGAAAGAGTTAAAGCATTGCCACCAGCACACCAGCAAAGGTGAAGACTGGCTTGGCAGGTGGCTGCCACATGTCAGCAAGGGGCTACAGCCTGCCACAGCTAAGGAGGATCACTATTGCCTTCCTGCCTGCCAGTCTTTTAAATTGCATTTAACTGGGAATGCTATTGAACACAGGAAGAACATCAGTCTCCCAGCTGGCATGAGAATGCAACGTTCCCATATTTTACTTATAATCCATTTTAAGTAAGATATCTCAAAGTCAGCTGCTTTAAATACAAAATTCAGCTTGTTAACTCAGCTGAACTTTCAAGTGTAAGATTAGAGCAACAGCTCAAATGTGGATTGTGTCTGCCTTTAAATAAAACACCAGCTGGCACTCACTGGACCAGTAGAACATGACTGAGTCTCCACTCCCTGAGGCTAACAGGCACTGACCTTCAGGACAGGACAGAATCAATTTGTTTAAGTTGGAAAAGATCTTTAAGACTGGGTCCAACCATTACCCCAGTACTGCCACGTTCACCACACCACTGTAAAGAGAGGGAACTGAGAAGGCACAAGGAAGAAATAAGAACCTGGAACAGATTAGATGGCTTGGATGAAACACAGCAATCTCTCTCACTCTTTCCATCTTGAAAAAACTTTGGTACTGAATGAACAAGCCTACAATTAATTTTCTCAGTAGAATGATGTAGAAACTGAAAGAAACTAAGCAGCCAAAGCAGAAAAGATGAAATAGATATAAGAACAGTGAATAATAATGCTGGGACTTAAAGGACTTATTTGCAAAAACACAAATGGAATTTAGAAACTAATACTTCACCTTTCAGGTTTAATTCACCTTTTTAAATTGAAAATATTCCTTTACCTTTCCATGTTCTTTCCTCATGTGGGAGATGTAAACGTCTCTCTGAGTGAAGAGCCTGTCACACTCCCAGCAGGTCCAGCCAGGACTAGTGACTTTTTTAGGTTCTGCTTTCTTTATGGGAGAAGGAGATTTCTTCTCCAACTTTTCTGTTCCGTTGACAGATTTTGTGTCGTCCTTGTTGTGACTAGCTGAGTTTTGAGTTGTGGGTTTAGTACTGAGAGGCAGATTTATCCCCAGGTTTGGTGGCCCCTCAACACTTTTCAAAGTTCCATGCATAGACTACAATAAAAGAGAGAGAAAAAAAGGTACAAAATTGACCTAGACATACACAGTTGCCAAAACTACCTTCAGTTACTTCAGTTACTCAACCAAAAGCCTTCAGTTACTTCTTTGGCATACTATTATCATCAGATCACATTCCTAAAGAAACAGTGAAGGAAAAATAAAGGCAAGACCTAGCACAACCTAACAATAACAGACACCGTGTGTAGGTATTTTCACAAAAAAATAAGGGCCTTACTTTGGAGGTTAAGTCTAAGTTGCGGTTTAATGGGGAGGTAAAAAAGGCTCCAGAAGTACTTTATGTTAAGTTTAATTTCTCGCTTTACTTACCTGACATGTTAGTTGAGCATCCTCATTCCAGACTATGTGACTGGAGATTTCCAGGAAGGAAAGGCTTTTTTACTGACCAAATGTTGACTTGGCATATTGGTAAATAAGATAAGGCAACTCTGGAAACATCACATGGCTATGTAATTTAGGATATATTAACACTTTATGTTGAAGCTGAGGTTAAGCCCTGCCTTACTCTCCAGTCAGGTTATGAGCATGCTCATTTAGGGCTATCCTGTGGGGCTGACAGGGCCCCATAGCAGATCAGAGGGGTCTGACCAGCTGTTCTCCAGCCCCTGAAGCTCCTGGGTGGGAAGTTTTCCTCACGGACTGATGTCTGCACTTTAGGTCAATGGTCAGTAAGAAGGGAAGAACTCCTTCCCCCATTTCCAAACCAGTGTAGAGTGCTGGTGTGACACCTGAGCCTTCCAACGAAGTGACTTGTTCAGGAAGGGCTGGGGAGCGTTAGCTGTGTGTCTGGGTTCCATGCGTGGATGTGGCCACAACAAGAATGAGGAGGGTTGTGGGCCAGCAGGGATGACTGCAGCCCAGAGCTAATTCACCACTGAACAGGGACCCACTACTGAGGTGTCATGTCTGAAAGGCCTGTCCTTTACCAGGACAGTGTTCTGATCCTCTCACCTACTGACCCTTACTATAGCCCTCTTGAATTATATGTTTAACCAGCCCAAACAGAATTATTTTTCCTTCAGGTAAAACCCATTCAGTCCATTCTTGATTCTGGGACTATAAGAGTATCATTGTGACACTCCAGCAACAAGTTCTTTTGTAGATACTTTGGCTCTTGGGACTACCCACTGACCCTAGAGCACTATCAACCTCACCAGTAGAACATGTTATTTGATATAACAGCTTTTAAATAGTGGAAAAGCCAGTTAACCCCCAAAACTGTTAATAAAAAGTAAAATGCACAGGACCAACAACTAAGAGCAAGGTGCAGGTGTGTAGTAAAGGAGGAGGCTGACTTTAGTATCCCACAGCACAGGGGAGCAGGAAATGAGGCTCCTGTACTCTCAGCCAATTGAAGCTGACCTGGAGATTCCATTCCAGCCTAACCTGTCAGCATGTAAAATGTTAGTGTTCAACATCCCAAATGTCTTTTAACTACAATACTTGAAATTCAGTTTCTTATTTGAAACTACACCAAGAGCATTGAAATATAGTATGGAGTCCCAGTGCTGGCCAAACAGGGAGCATTACACCTCCAGGCCAGGCCAGGCCAGTCCTTCACCATCTGTTCTCACTGGCTGCTGGAAATTTTCTTGTAGCAAGTCATTGCAGGAAAATAAGACATATATTTTGCCATCAAGAAATACTGGCATCTGCAGGAATTATTCTGGGTTTTTTTCTGCAGCTTTAAATAATTTCCTCCTGAGCTTCCTTCTGTCCCTTTCTGTCCTACTTTCACCCAGGTCTGTCTCTGCCTTGTGTCTAGCCATACCAAACCATTACTTTCTGTGCAGCTGAGCTCTGCCTCTGTCTGGCACTCGTACTCTCCCTGAGTCCTTTTGTGCTTTTATCTACAACCTGTTACTGTTTTTTTCAGCCCCCCCTTAACTGAATTCCAATTTACACTGCTTTGCTCCAGTCCCTACTGCTATACACACATCCTAAACACAAAAACAGCAATACTGCTACTGCACATGTATTCTCTAAGCCTCCAATTTTAGTATCAAAAATACCTGAATCATTTACAGTGAATAACGCTAAAACCCCACTGGCTGAAAGTTCAAATACTGGCATGGAAGACTAAAGCCAAAGAAATTATGTAGTGCCCAAGTAACTGAGCATATCTTTAATATGTGAGATGCTGAGCACCCTGATTTCTTAAAGATAGCTTCTGGCCCTAACTACAGTCAGATCAAGCTCCTGAAAGTGTTGTCTTCAGGTCTTTCAGAAAGTCCTTACGTACAGATATAACAATACTTTTCCAGTAACAGCTGAGTCAGGAAAAACTAATTACAGAAACAAGAATTACACTGCAATACACAGAATTTGCCTAGTAAATAGTAAAAAACCCACAACCATCTGAGTAGATCAAAGGAAACAGAAAACAGAGTTGTGCATTGCTGCATGAGAGACACATCTATGATATCTTGCAGTAAACATGCAAGAACTAGTGGTACTAGTTCAGAAACAAAGAAGATATCTAGTCCTTGTATTTCTGAACATCTTGGCTCAGCCTTTCCCTCATCTCCCCCTCAAGCTGAAGACTAGCTTTAAGACCACCTGTTTTTTTTTCCCAAGACTTGTGATCTTATTTCCAACACAACTTTGGAGAATTCTGTGATTACAAGTGCCATGGCTGAGCCTAAAATGCAGAATGATGGTTTTAGCAGCCAAAAAAAGGTGCCTGGTTTTCCACTTCGCTGTAGAGAAGCAGTACTCAGAAACTCAGAGAAGTCACTCAGAGAAGCACAGTGAACTCCACAGTGCCATTCTGGACCTTAGGGCTGTGTTCAGGCACCAGGGATTAAGAAGGGATATAAACCTCAGCTTTGGTCTGTATGACATGAGGTAACATCAAAGGTTTGATTTTTTGATACACTCAGCATTCCCAGCTCCTAACAACTGGAATAATACTTAGAATACTCTAAATAAAACTCAGTATTTGTTAGGATCGGACTTGCTGAGATATTCCCAGTATACCAAAATCAACATTCTTACAGAAAAACCAATTGAGCCATCACAGATATGCTGAAGACCAGACAAAATATAACATTTTAACATTCGAGAACAATATTCAGATTACCCTCTCAGAATTATTAACATCTCTCTCAGCAGTCTTCTAGTTTTTCTGTGCCTTTTGACAGTATGTTCTCACCACATATATTGCATGACAAACGGTATCATGAAGGAAACAAGAGAAGATGCCTACACACCTTGATATGATCCATCATAAGCTGTTTCTGTGCATATAGAAGAGAACAGTCTGGACACTTGAAAACAGACACCTTCTGGTTTTCAATGTGCTGATCAAAGTGGCGATAGAGCAAAGGTTGTAGAGTAAACACAGTGTCACACATAGAGCATTTATATATTATTCTAAAAACAGAAGTACAATAAACAATGTCAGTCATGCTGATGATCTATTTGCAAGAATCATGACATTTTCTCATCACGGATAAGATCTGACATGTTTAAGCAATCGTTTCACACTGCCTGAAAAAAGTTAAACTAATTCAAAACATCCTCCAATTTCAAAACACGGGAGCAGTAGAAGAAATAGAAAAATAGAAAAAAAAAATTAAAAGTGCAAACAAGAAGCCAGAACACAACAGCATGTGCCAGTTACATATACAACATCATCTGCTCAGGCTACTCTGACAGTTTAACACCTTCAGTTGTTAGCTACACACTGTAGCTAAAGGATAATATCCCTGCTCCAGGTTACAAATGCAGTATGTTTTAAGGGAGTGATTCATTCAATCGTAGTTGGTAACATACTTCAAGATAAATACATTTTTGGCAATATTCATGGCTTTGATGCTCCTGAATGCCAAACCTAGACTCTGTCAATGCCCCAAAGCTCCAACAGCACAGGATGGGATTTCCCTGATCTGCCATTCAAGCCTTGATGAATGTGTTATAGAAAAGTAGAGACACCCCCAAACGCTTCCTCTCTTGGAACACGTGACTTTTGAAGTTATTTCCCCCAGCCTTCTATTCTTACAGTAGTTTTCTAGCCACAGATCATCAGACGAGAGAGAAATCTAAGCTGTCTAATCTATAGCGCTGCAGAGGAAGTTTAGCTAAAATAAAAGAAATCCAACCACAGGTGCTCAGTACAGCAACAGGCGCTTCCCATCTTTAAGAGTAACTTCCACTAAATAAAACAACCCTCAAACCCCCCGGCCTGCTACAGCGCTACATCTTCTCATTAGCTACATAAAGGTTTCCAGTCCTTTCTATATCCCTCTAAGTAATTATCACTGAGAGTGCATTGTTCCAGAGCTCTAGGGATCACTCTGCACTCTGTCTTGAGATGACAAGAACATGGGCATTGCTTTCATGTCCAAGCTGTGCTGTAATTCCAAATGAAAAACAATTAATATTAACTGGGCAAGACTTTGTTTATGTGGTATCAAATGGTCCCAGTTTCTCACATATGCTAAGATAAATGTATTATTTACACAGCATCCTCCGATGATTAATGTACTACTGTCCTGCTTTCTGTGGTGAACCCTACACTGCAGATCTGTAGTGAATCTGCTACCAAAAAAACAAAAAAACAACATCTTTCTGAGATCTTTCTGAGTATATAAAAACTGTAACTCTCTAAAAACACCACAAGCTGAACCTCTGTATTTTCTAAGGCACCTGAAGTACTTTACTCTGCCTTCACAGAAGCAGAACTATCTGGTACGGATCCAAATTTCAGACAAGTCTCTAGGCAAAGGCTGTACTCACTTAAATTCATACCAACACACCTCACAGTAAGAATTATGACTATACACACCTGGAGTATTTTCTTCAGACACTGAAAAACCGTGATTTTCAATCCTTAACAACATACATGCAATCATGTATGCTGTTTGTTTGTTTGTTTTAATTTAATTGAAGTAGTCAGCGTTTAACATGGAACTGGCCTAAAATGTTCAAAGTTTAAAGGCAGTTGTGCTTTCACAGGATGTCATTTACAGGGATGCTGGAATAAATCAGGCAGTTCATCCCATCCCATCCGACCCTACCCCACTGCCAGGCTGGTTACTCAGCACTGCTCCTTCCCCACAGTACACATCAAAGCAGGTGCATGGCCTTTTACTTCCCAAACATCAGTTTAACAAATTCACATATTATCCTGGAATAAATAAAGGTGTTATCTCACAGGAAAATACTTTCAGTCACATAAAAGACATTTAGTACTTGGAAAGCTTCTGCACCAGAGGATAGTATTCCTCCTTCCCAATTTTTTTCCTCGAAAAAAAGGAACTAACTTGTGGGATAATATACTTTTTACCAATAATACCATAAATATTCATAATTTGGCTTGATAAACAAGAATTTATCCAGTATTCAAATAGAGATCAGCCATGAAAAATATCTTAGTGCCATTCATAGACACTATTTACTGAAAAAAAGAAGACCACCTCTGTGGTTTTCTGGGAAACCAAAGCTTAGAGTATGTTACAGGAGAGTGCTTCCCAGAGTTGAAAGACAAGACAGCCATTCATTTCCCTGTGTTAAAATAATCTCATTTTATCCCACTGAGAATCCCTGCATATAAAAGTCATTTTTCATACACCAAATAGCTTAGTGCATCTGTTCTGCAGCAACTATTTGTAAAGTAATTGTAAATCACACAGTTCCACGTAAATGCCAAAGGCAGGCAGCCAGATTCCCCAGGAGCCCAATTCCTGTAAACTGAGGAGTGTAACCTATACAGAGTCCCTCCGAAGCCATGGGGCCAAGAGTCCTGGCACTGCTGAAGCCATGGCCAGTGTCCTTAGACTGTGCCACACACCTGGGGTCAGGAATGAGGCTGGCAGGAATGGGCTTGCAATGCCAGTCACGTAGCCTGGGTGCTCCAAGATGCAGCATAGATAACTCAAATGTGAATGTATTGCCTCAAATACAACCTGTCAGCTCTGCTCTGACCTAGGCAAGCCAAGAACTCTGAACACTGCAAGGGCTGGAAAAATCCTATCAGTCATTCTGCATGCATTTAAGGCAGCACTGTGATTAAAACTGGCAAATTTAAAGGAAACACCACTTGTTAAGAGGAGTGCTCAACTGTGGATTCTGTGACTTACTACACTAGTACATAATAAAATTTCATTTCATTTTTTTATAATCCAGGTAAATTTGTAAAGGAATACAATTGTAACTGCATCTGTACAGAAAGAAAACAAATGTAAAATATTTAATTCATGAACCTGATCACAATTTGGCAGATCCAAGCAGAGTTCACTTTTCATATGTTATGGGAACTTGAAGAAAGTCTTAAATGCTGGTATCTCACAGCCTCTGACTGATGATACCATCCTGAATTAAAACAATATATAATTTCCCACAGGGCAGAAATGCCTTCATTTGGTGTCAGACATGGCAAGTTTGTTGCCATTTTGCTTTGATGGAGGTGTAAACAAAGAAAAAAACATCCTGTTGATGTGTTAGAAGAAACAGTGAGAAACTGAACTCTTAGGCAGGCTGATTATTACTTCACATGACACGTTCTATGTTCTTGATCCTCCAAGTTGTTACCATCCTGGTGCTCTGTGCACACCCCAGAGGAAACATGGAGCTCAATCCCTGACTTTGCTCTGAACAGCGCACCTGTAGCAGTGAGGAAGAGGCAGATGGAGGAGAAGGGGTGCTCAGAGAGGCTCAGACCCAAGGGCGGGAGGAGTTTGCACACACAGCAGCACCTGCTGCCTTCAGCAGAGCCCAACAGTGTCCAACAGCTTTAAAAAAGGACCCTGATGCTGAGTCCTACCTGTGCCCTGTGTCACCACCTTCAGCAAACTACCACCTTTATGGCCAACTTTCCTAGCTACAGAAAAAAACCACTTTAAGCCAGAAAGAGATTACCTATTGAAAAAAGCTTATATAAACAGATAAAATAGCTTTTTCTCAGCTTTTCAACCACGATATGAAAAGCACCACATAAGCACTGATGAGTCTTAGTAGCAGCTCTTTTTGGAATCACATTATTTTAATTCACAGTAAAAAAGCAGATGAGCTAAGCAGATTAAAACATCAGAACAAGCAACACTTCGGCCACCTGTCCAAATAATTTTCATCATTACATTTGCAATCACTTTCTTGTAGCATGCAATGCTTAAAGACCTGCTAGTGCATTCAGAGAAATGTCACCTTTGCCCATTGAACTGCCAGCTGCAAAGTCATGAAAGCACTACCCAAATCCCACATTACCAGCACGCTGACAAACTGGTGGCTGTCAGAGGTGACTTTTACGACTGCAAACACAGGACAGAATGCAATTTCATGGGTCATTCAAATGCAGGCAAGTGCAGTAGAAGATGAATTTTGCTTACTTTGGTTCGCCTATCTTGATACCCGGGTGTTGTGTGTAGGCATGGGAGTGTGTGCTGGGAGCAGATTTAAATGCCATGGGACAGATAGGACACTTGTAAAAGACTTCACAGTGACAACCTTGAATATGAGACTTGAGTGCCGCCACGTCAGAGTACACAACATTGCAGTGCACGCAGCTGCGGAGAGAGCGGAGGACAGTCAGTGTAGCCCTGCCCCGAGCAGTGCTGGACATAATCAACAGGGATTTTCAAGCAAAGGGAAGAGAGAAGTAACTGGATAAAACTAAGTTACTCTGTCAACTTAAACCACCCCATAAGAATCAACATAAACAGCGATTTGTAGATCACAAAGTAAGGGGAAAGAAATTTCACACATTTTTATTTGCAAATCTAATAAGATCAGAACGTGTTTTTATGTTATTACAATAAAATGGATAGAAGGGTCAACAGACAAATGCTCTACTGATTGCAGAAAAAATGCTTAAATCTTCTGAAAATTTGGAAAGAGATTTTCCAGAACGCATTTTTATCACATGCAGGGTATTGTTTAAAGTACATCACAGCAATTCAGAAACTACCACCAAATGGAAAACCAGTAAGGAAAAAATTTTCACCATTTCCCTTGTTTAGATTTAATGAAGATATATTGGCAATGATTTTCTGTACATGTAATCAAATCAGCACTTGGATTGAAACTCAGGAAAATGACACCAAATCCCTACTATCAGATCGATATATCATATTGGAATTCAGAAAATATTTTTCAAAAACATACTTCTGCTGTGTCGAAAATTTGTGACCTTTCTGCATCTATTCTAAAATAAAACGATTAAAAATATTGAATTAATATTAAAACATAAGAATTTTTATACACAACGGTCCCCTTTAATGCCCTACATCTCCAGTACCAAATGCTCCCAAATCAGTCCAAGAACATAGTGCTATCAGCAACTACCTGTCAAATGAGACAATTTCTTATTGATCAGTATTTTGCAGTAAGACTTTTACAAACTCTTCAAACATAGAAGGCCTCCACCTTCCAGAATTTTAATTTTAGCATCTATCATGGCAGCATGATTGTTGTCATATAAATGTCAATTTAATTTTTCAATAGTTTTAGTGCCCTGATGATAGCAATAAAGCAGGAAATACAGTTCTACATTCAAGGATCACAATTTATTTTTAAAATTTATTGCCCTTGAATTTTATGAAATGCCATTCTTTCTTTTTCTGGGCATTTAATTTATACTCTTAATATTGTTCATTGGATTTATATGCATCTAGTCTCTGCTTACCAATGCATTCTCTAAAGCAGATCATTCTGGTCTTTTTTTGGTCTGTTAAGATCCTCTGTGCTCATAATACAGAGCTGAGCACTTGAGCACTTCTTCACAGCCATACCCAGCGTGATGCACTCAATAACACATCTACTCCTGAGGTGTCCCTCCAGAGAGCCGGTGGCATTTTCACTTCCCCATGCCATGGCTTGACTTTATTCTCTAGTGATGCCACATAACAACTGATCCTCAGCATCCACCACTGTATATTACACAGTTCCTATGGACCAAGCCTTCCTCTTGAGGACCATTCTAACAGCCTCTTGCCTTCACTTTGGCAGGATGCAGTGAAACTTCAGGCTGAAGTTTTCAGCCAATTCAGTGCAGACAACTAGCATAAATCACTGGAATCAAAAGGTAACTTCTTGACAGAGGCCCTCTGGAAAGGCAGGACAGGGTATGCTGCTCCTTAGGCAAAAGCACTGCAGCTCTAAGGAGAGGCTGAGGAGTCTGAGGAGGGAGACAGTAACATTCCCAGAGACTGCTTTTGCTTGCCTCGGTCACTTTGGTTTAGTCTCACCAGATCAAAAAATTCTGATTGGGTGTGACATGAGATATTTATGAGACATCTTAAAAAGCTTAGTGACTTAGATTCCCAGTCAAGGGGATTCTGCTGGTGTTACTGGGGCAGGCCAGGAGTCCCTAGAGGTGTTTTCATGTACAAACCCCAGAGACATACATTAGAGGGAAGAGCAGTGGAGTGCAAGAAGCAGATGGAGGAAATGCAGGATGAGACAGACTACTGCTTGAGAGAAAAGGTTAAAATAAAAGAACCCAAAGAAATGAAAAGAGCTTGGAGTTGTGTCAGGCCATGGATTCAAGCTGGAAACAGAGGCTTGATGCAGTAAAAATGCTTTCTTCCCTTAGGGGAAGATTACACAGCCATCCTGGAAAATGAACTGTGGCACCTTAAGGGTGGAAGGAGCTACCTGCTCTAAGACTTAGAATGGCCTTTTTCCAGGCAGACAGGGTGAAGTGGACGAGTTTTTGGAGTGCTAAGCAAAGCTCGGGGTACAGGTGGCTCTTTGATCTCTTGCTGTGCTGCCTGCCATTCAGTGCAAGAAAAATTCTAACAGAAAACATTTTTTCAAATCTTTAAAACGAAACATTTCTATGAAATGTCTCTACTCCCCATTTTCTCAGTGAGTACCATTAAAAGGAAATGTAAAAGTCAAAGGGAAACTGAAGAGTAACAAAGGAGAACCTAAAGGCAATTTCCAAGTGATGTAAAGCCAAGGAGTCTTGACTTGCCACAGAAAAGAGAACAACCAGACAGGTGCAGTATGCCCATCAATATCTCAACCATACATTCTGGAAGTACCGAAAATGACTGTTCTACCAGAGAGAACAATTCAAATTTAATGTTTTGAAAAAAAAACTCAGGAAGTTTTTTAAAAACCTGAATTAGGACAATGCATCTGAATTCTCTACACTTTATAAACCATGAAGTCCTGAATCTGTGTGACACTAGCTAATATTCTGTTTCAATCATATACAAAAGTGGATGCCCAAAACAAAGCAGAATCCTAACGTATTTATTCCAAAATTTTAATACTAATAGTACTGTTGGTGTGACAATCTTAAACCCATGAAGCTGGTATTGTCCAAACAATGCTTATGAAAATGGAAAATCACTTTTAAAACCATAAATTATACATAAATCGACAACAAAAGGAATCATTATACTGACCGAAACCCAACTCTTCGGGTATAATGCAGGCAGTTCTTAGTGACATGGGTCTGGAAGTGGACAGATCTGCAGATTGCTCCACATTCAGGACACGTGTATGGAGATTTATGCTGATGAATTCTCTGGTGTGATGCAAAACTGCACTGGTTAGGAAGCAGCATCTGGCAGATATTGCATGTCTTCTAAATGATAAACCAGAATAGATGAGACAAAAGGTTTGGTTCAGCTCTACATAACGTCTTGTGTCAAACACTGCAATATAGCAAATAAAAGTTAAATGTCAGAACTGGGATGGGACACAAAGCAGTAGGCAAGTACAAACACCTGCTGACAGAGCTGGCAGGTGCTGGTAGCCAGACTGACTGGCATTCTGGGCCACAAAGCTCCTTCATACACCACTAACCACGGCAGATAGACATAGTTTACAGAAATATTACTCAGGTGCCTCCCCCGATTACCTTAATAGTGCAAGAGGCCTATGTACAACTCCAGAATCAAATTATTACTATTGTCTCTTATGGCTTGGGACTTGTGAATCTCACAGGTGACTTACAAAGATTTAAAATCAAACCCAAGACTCCTTCGTGACATCAGTATTTTTTTTAACATGTATTTGCATATTTTTAGGAATGTTCTCTCTAAGAGTCTGGCATATGTAGTGATGTGTACACTCTGCAATAATATTGACCAAAAAAAGCTCTCCAGAGCTGCATTATAAATTATTTACTAACATACGGATGAAGAAATCCTGAAATAAATGCTCTGGGAGCACTGTGGCCTGGTGTGTTTGAACACAGTCTCCATACAAACAGACTTCCCCAATGTCCAAAGTAAGACGGCAAAATGTAAAATGCATTAAATATACAGCATGTTAAGCAAAGAAAACCTGCCATCACTGCAATGCAAGTTGCACTGGCACTCCTGCCAGTCCACTACGGTAGTGTTCAGCAAGGCCAGATGTACTGCTCTGCTGCAAGGCTCTGCCTGAGCTCAGCTATCTACAGGGATTTCAAACTGGCACCTGCTCAGAGCCTTTGGGATACAGTAAGGCTCTGTTGAGACACACAGAAATGTTCACTTTGAAATGCCAAAGACTCGGCCTTAATTGACTAAACAGTGGCTACAAGCAGGGGACTCACAGCCTCAAGCTGACGAGAACTGTTTTGGGGTGTTAACTTTGTCTTGAGTTCAGCTTAAGGCAAAACCCTCTGACCAGCCGTAAGTGCCACATTTACTGGGCTCAGTACCATTCCCCAAATCTCTCTTTGCCTGTTCCTGTATTAACAAGCTGTAATACAATACTGGAAAATCTGGAGCACTATGTGATTACGTAAGAAAACAGCAAACCAGAACAACTTATTCCAGTAAAAGAAACATTTGGAGGTTTCACAGTCCTTCCAAAGCCTTTGGCTTGCAGGACTTCTGAAGGAAACCGGGATGTGATGCCACAGAAGAGCCACACAACATTCCAGCCCCGGCTCAGTGATCTTCCTGATTTTGCAGCAAGCTGCCAGACTCATCTGCTGACCCAACATGCCAGTAATACTCTTAGTTAAGGCCCCTACTCTGCTATTTCAACGAGTACAGAGAATGTTTAATTTTAACTGATTACAGTAGAACAAGAAGCATCTACTGTGAAATTCTGACATTCAGCACATTTGCTTACCATTTTATTTTGGGCTTAAGGTGGCATTAACTTCCAGTTCTCTCATTCCAACCCACACCAAAATAAAACACAGTTTGTGAAAATCATCACCTGCCTGCATTTAAAGTCAAAGTTTCAGAAAAAAAAAAGGGTTAGAAGGAAAAATGATGGAGGTGGAAAATAAAGACACACACATACGCTGAGTATGAAGGGAAATGAGCTATGTACTTTCCATGGGAGCTATATACTCCTATCTATAACTAAGAAAAATATTAGCATTCATTAGCCCAGATTTGCTACCTTTTCCCCCCAGCAAGCAGATGAGGGTTTCGTTCAGCCAGAAAACCTGTCAGTGAGTCTGGGTAAATATTCCTTTAGCAGGAGTATTCCTTTAGGTTAATATTCCTTTAACAGGAATATTAATGGCAATGAAACGTTACAGAAAGGTAACAACTTTATAGGGAATGTATTTTCATTGCTAAGATTGTTCTACCATTGCTGACTTTAAACAACACTCTACCTTCGTAACAGGAGTGTAAGAGCAGCTACTTACTTATTGGAAACACAAAACTATACATTTTCCATTTCAGGAACAATTAGATGGGACACTAGAAAGAATAATAAGCTGCAAATAACCTTTCTTTCCTATTACTTGTTTGCAAAATCTAAGTGTTTATTTTCGTTCTTTCTTCCTTCCTTCCAAAGAAAAAAATACCAATCTTCATCTAACTTCCCTGTCTTTTTCCCCCCACAATAATGGCAGTTTTACAGCAAAAAGCCAGTGCCAAGCACTAAGAAGGGAAACAGGTCAGATTATTTCTCATCCAAGCTTCTCAAGAGGTAATATCTAAGGAAAAAGCAACATACTTAGTAATAAATGCCTCTAAAGAGGCTTTCTCCGGGAAAACACTACCACTACAGGATGCAACCAAACACAGCGTAAAAAACCAGGGGCTGCTTGACAAAGGAAAAGGACTACAAAATGTTTAATATTTAAAAGGATATTTCACCAAAGAACATTTAAAACTATATTTATTACGTGTTCTTTTCAAATGGAAGAACATGAAAATAGCTTCCTTTCCTCCAGTACTTTGCAGGGTATTTTTTTAAGCCTGCAGCTCTTAAGCAGAGCAAGTTTCCATGAGGAGACACAAACACCCTGACTGGCACCAGGCAGTGCCAGCTGCTCCTGCAGCTCCAGGAGTTTTCCTCCTTGAATAGCAGTACCTGGGAGCCCACAATTCTCTTTCCACCTCCCTGCAATTGCATTGTGACATTCTGTGAACATCACAATTGTTTTCCTTTAGTAAATTACCAGGGTAAATAGTACCTAAAGGACATGTACAGAGAGCAAACTCAGCAGCAACAGGGAAAAAGCACCAGACAGAGGGAGAAATGGAAGGGCAAGAGGTTTAGTTTACTTAGCCATAAAGACAAAAATCCTCACACCCCGAAAGTGAGAACGTAATTTTATCTTTGTTCTCTTTTTCCATTTCTATTTTAGCCTCATCCTCCCAACATATTCTCTGTCTTTCATCCAACTGCTTTGTCTTGATGCCTTCTTACTTGCTTGATTTTCCCAGTACCAAAACCACCAGTTTTTTCAAGGACTACTGGATCTTAGAAAGAATGTTACCTAATGGGCTTATTACGGGAAAAAAACTCCCTATCTTCAACCAGTAAGCACCAGAAAATCGGTTAGCTAAAAACCCTAAGTATTAAGCAGCTTGAGCTGGTGCAGAATATACTCATGGTCAGCCATTAGATCGTGTTCAGAATTGCAACATCTATGGATGGACACGTTCTGCTGAAGGAAACTCCCTTAGGTATGCACACTTGTAATATTGTACAAAGAGAGCTATTTCAGTCTAACTGTGCTAGCCAGTTAAAGGGAGGAGCTAAGGCAGAGCCACATAATCAAGGTTATTTCCATGTGCAAATCTCTGTACTACCTGTAGTGGTAGATGCAGTGGAGCTGATTCATGGTACAGAATAGGGCCTACACGTAGTGAATAGATCCTAACAGGAACCTGCCTGTGCTCCTGGGACTAGTGCATTTTTCCCTAACTGCGGGACTTAGAATCTTTAGCCTGTCCACTGTTACGTGATTCCCAGGAAAACTCCTGGGGCATTCCCATCTTGATCATGCTTGCAGGTTTTCAGCTTCCCCCGCAGCAAGAAGCTGGAGCACCAAGCTCACCTGAATGCTTTGAAACAAACCAGAATCCCTTTTAATTGGCACACCCCAACAGAGATCCAACCGTATCATTTAATTAACCACCTTCACTCTGCCAGGATTATAAAATACATCGCACACTGATTAATATTAAGTTTTATTGAATGACGTTATTTTTTTCAGGTCAGGCCACATACATTAGTAAAGAATTTTCAAATGGTTTTTAAGTTGAACTCATTAGCATTTGTAAGAGGAAAAGAAACCCAACCAACTAAACGAATGATCACACGGAAAGAAGACGTGCAAGTGAGAACAGCACTTTGCACTTTCTGAGGAAGAGCTGAGGCAAACAGCAGGCATTCCTGTCAGTAGTCAGTGTGCCATTTGTCACCGCCTGAGTCCCTCCCTGCACGTGAGGGGAATGCCTCGCTCACTTAAGGCACTTGGTGAAAACTCTTAAAACCTGAAGACCGATCGAGAATGAATCACTTAAAGCTATCATTCAGGTTGAATAGACAGGCTGTTAATGAGGGTGCCAATTAAGTGGATTCCACAGGCTAGTCAAATTCCAAAGCACAGAAAGAAGCATTAACATATTATTAGTAAAACCCATTATTATTTTCTGTATTATAACATTCAGCTGTAAGAAAGCTAATGTTAAATTTTAGCAAAAATACACAGTGTTAATTTCAGACTTCAGGGCCTAAAAAGATTCTAAGAAAAAGTCTTATTTAAAAGGTGCTGACATTCACTATATAAGTGCTTGCAAGACTTTTTGTGGGTTTTGTTTATCATTTTAATCACAGAGGTTCAGATAATTAACAGCTAAATGAAAGTAAAAGCATATCCAAAGTCTCCTAGGCTTATAGATGAAACATTGGAATGTAAACATAGGATACTCTACTTGTCCACTTGTGTCTGCAGCCTGCTGGAAATGAGTTGCAAGAGATGTCTCATCTTGGAAAACTTCATTGCACTCCAAACACTTTAGACTATGTCTACAGAGTTTCGCTGGATCTTCATCTAGTGGCATAGCTGGAATGACAGGAGAGCTCGCAGGGGCTGAGATCACTGTCCCAGTTAAGCCAGTCTGGATCTTTGTTACGGAGTGCGTGCCAGCTCCCCCTGGGCTCTGGAGCACGGCCGTGGCAGTATTGCTGGAAGGAGATGCTATCATTTGATCTGCTGGGACTGGTTTCAGGATCAGGTGGGAGCACTGCATCACGACGCCTTTCTCCTTGTGCCCACGAGCGTGGGACAGGAGACTGCATTTATTGTAGAAAACTAAATTCTTTGTACAATGATTACAAGTCACTTCAATTCGCACACTCCTCCTGTCATAATGCTGGGTCAGGCTCTTCTCGAGAGCAAATGAGTCGCCACACTCCAAACACTTGTAACCTCGTGTTGGTAGCGTGATTCCGGCATTGGCAGGGGGGCTAAGGTTTGGGATGTAAACTGGTACGGGATTGACACTGCTCAGCACCTTATTGAACGCTTCCACTACAGAGCTTTGTAGAGATGACACCACCTGCACTCGAGAAACCTTTTTCGAAGGCTGGGAGGCGGCTGCAGAAATTATTGCCTGCTTGATTTGCTGTTGGGGTTTTGTTAGCACTTGGCGCAGTTCAGAGGTGGTTTGAGCACCCTGAGGCAAAAGGTTAAGGTTGGCAAGATGGACTGTCTTTGGCACAAGTTTGGCACTGGCAAGGCTCGACGCTGGCACCACGACCGTCTGCTGCTGGATGGCGTTGGCGGCTTTGATAATGGCGCTGCTGGCGCTCTGCACAGACGCGGCAGAGATGACGGTGGCTTTCACTGTGGTATTGTTAGCCAGCTTCAGATTGATCACTTGGGAACCTGCTGTTTTCACTGCCGAAACAGGCAGGAAGGCAGTAGCCACGGGTTTGATAGTGACCTGTTTGGGGGCAAGTTCTGCAGATCCAACTGCATTGGTGACAACGGAGGACTGCAGAGGAGCTCTGGGAGGAGAGGAGAGAACAGCAGCAGAAGTTGGTGAGGACAGGAGAGATGTCATGGAGGTTACCATGGAAGCACTCTGCTCTGGCTTTTTACCACAGTCCAAATCAACCTCTGGCAACACCCTAGTAACAGTTCTCTTGATCTCCCCAGAAGAAGTCTTGATGGTTTTTATGCGAACCTTAGGAATTGCTGGTGTCGACCCTGCGGGAGAAGACGGAGACCCTTTGCTACTGTTCTCACTAGAGACGCTTCTAGGACTATCGGGCGGTTTGACAGACGGCTTCTTAGCACCATCAATGAGACTCTGAGACTCAGGAGATTTTTCTATAGCCCGGGGACTTTCACTCATGTCTTTTGGTAATGGAGAAGTCTCTCCTGAATTAGACTGTAAATCTTTACTACTATCTGTAGCTGCCTTTTTAGCACTCAGTGCTGCGATTGCAGCAATGCAGGATGAAAGCTTTGCTGATGACTTCGCTTTGGACTGGGAAATGCTGGCAAGATTTGTGTCACATTTTTCAGTACTCAGTTTTCCATCAAGTACCCTGTTTTCAAGAAGCTTCTCAGAATTGTCTTTTAGTAACTTGTCCTCTGTTTTTCGAGTTTTAAAAGGCTCATAGACACCTAAATTCATGGAGTTTGTCTCTGTCTCTCGTTTAGCAGTTTTATTTTTATCTATACTACTTGAAACAGTGAGTCCAGATTTGATTAAGTTCTCCCCTCCAAGTACCTTTAGTTTGTCATATTCCTGCTGAGACAGAGATCCTGCCAAGACATTTGCTCTGAAATTTGCACGCATCTCCTCTTTATCCGGGGGGTCATCCACCTCAATTCTCTCATCATCGTCAAATTCTTCCGCACTTGATATTGGGCTGAACTGGTTGAAAGCCGAATCCTTCAGTGTAGTCTCAGATGCTGACGCATCATCTTTAAGTGATTTCCCTTCATCTTTACTGTAACTTTCAAGAGCTGCTGATGTTAGGAAGCCATTGTGCAAGCTACTGCCTGTGGAATGGTGGCCATCCTTATCCAGGCCTTCTGAAGAATCAATAGTACGCACATTTTTCACGATGACGCTCACCCCGACATCAGATGATGATGGGACATGGGAGTCTTCATCTGTGTGAGCATTTTGTTTTATGTGGCTTTCGTGGTCATCATGTCCAGATTCAATAGCTGCTTTGGGATCTACCATGTCTGGTATGTCAAAGGCTGCAAGAAGGTCATCAAAATCTGGGGTCTTCATATCCCCCATGGCCATGTATTTGATTGCAAGCAAATCTGTAAAATAAGCAGAAAGTTATCACTTTAAGCTCTAGTAGCACAGTCTTATACAAAACAAGCACTTGTTCACATCTGCCATGCAAAGAAGTGTTATTTCACTTCTGAAGTAATGTTTTTAGAGATTATACATTACAGAATCGTGTTCCAGTCCAAGTATACAGTTGAATTATTATACCAAGAACTACAGTAATTCATAAACTACACAGATGGTAACCCGGCAATTTTATTCTGGCCCCGAATTGCAGTGACTTTCTTCCTGTTTCCTCTCCTACACTCTCTCCTATCCTCACCCACCCAGACTGCAAAACACCTGGACATGCAGAAAAATAACATGAGACACTTGTAATTTCTCTTAAGTCTTGACCTTCCTTAACAGTTGCACTATTAATCTGAGGAGTCTTCTTGAAAATAACGAAGTATAAACTAATAAGCATCTGTAAGACACAGGTATTCATCAACACTGGCTACCTGGAAGTCATTGTGGACTATGAGAAGGCAACTGAGGAAAATTTTTCAAGGCTACTGGAATAGACACAGACGTTTCATGAAAGAGCTTCAAGTAAATACAGAAGGGTTTGGAAATTGGTTTACACAGTTCACTTAATGGTTCTGGGCCCTTTGTCTAACTTATGAAGTTCTCAATACAAAACTACATGCCTGCATAGTATCAAAATCACAAAGCAAGGTTCTATGAGGATTAAATGGAAAAGACTGCAGACACCAAAGCATATCAAATCCATGTAAAATGACAGAAAACTCTGACACAGCTTCTCATAATCTGGGACACTTATTAGTTGCATTCTGGTTGTTCATCTGTCCATAGGTGTCTTTTTACAGTTGCTGCATACAATCAAAAAGAGCTAGATAGTCTCTCTAGTCTGAAACTTCCTCTAATTACATATCCTGGAGTGTAATTAACATTTACCCATAACAATTAAGGTCTGTTTATACATTTAATTCCTCAGAGTATGTTTAAGATCACAACTGCCCAGCAGAGGAGACACAGCTGTCCTTTACTGAGAACTACTGCTACCCTTATCAAGAACTTCTCTCATTCTTCAAACTTTTCAAGCAATCAAAGTTAAACAAAAAGGGAGACAAACATGGTCAGTTGTGATACACAAGGAAGAGAAGTTCCAACCTGGCTGTTTTACTAATCTCTTTCTCACTATTTCAGGGCACCCATCTTAAGATTCAGTATATAAACTATGTTTCCACCACAAGTGCCAGGACTCTGCAGCCATATTCCTATTCCTCACGCCCCCCCCCCCGCCCCCCCCTTTTTTTTTTTCCCTTCTTCTCCACAAACCTTTTAGTACTTCTTTCCTTTAAGAACAAAGCTCCCCCTTTTATCCAAGATCAAAATCAACTGACACCTTGGCTGCTAGACAAGTTGTGAGTCTACTCCTTCTCTGGGCCAATATGATGCCTGGAAATACTTCAGAAGAGGAAATAAGGCAAGCTTCTCATTCCCTAGGAAATCATGGTTTTCCAGGAACTGGAGTTTCTTTGAAAAGTGTTTTGAGAATGATTGAGAAAAGTTATAAAGAAAACCAGTTTATTTAAAAATTCAAGCATTACTTTGCTTACTTATCATTCAATGATAAAAGTAACAAGGAAAAAAATCTGGATATGGCCAACAGAATTACACAGCTAGGAAGCCACAAAGCAGTGAGGTGAAATGCTTCTGGGTTCTGCTTTTCTGATGGTGGTTGAGAGAACTTCTGGCAAGATAACGAGTCTTAAAAACTTAAAATAACAGATTCTCAATATACCCTTACTACATGGTTTCCCTGAATCTCTTCAGTCACAATACCCACCCCTGTATTTGTATGTCAGTATCTTACTGAAACTAAGTTCTCAGGATGAACCAGCAGTGGTTTATTTGTGTTCATGCTTTCTCAAAGCACGTGTGCATGACTTCCTACACTGTTGTTTCTTTGGTAACACATCTCCTCAAAAGTTTCCTATGAATGGCATGGAGAACGTGGCACAGATTTTAGCCAAAGCAAGGCACTCCTTGTCTGTTCCACTGCCTTGCTTCTCCCAGTAAGCCTTTTTACTCCAGTTCACCTGACACCACATTCCAGTGAAGCACTCACTTGGGGAATTATGTCAAAACAAGAACCAGACCATGAGAACTCTCTTCTGACACTAGAAGCAAGCAGGATAAGCAGGACTTAGGAGTCAACAGCTGCTTCTGAAGAACTGACTTTTTGTTTTAGTGCATGGAATTGTTACCACTCCTCCTCAACCCCTGTATCTGTACCTCTTCCAGGTGGAGAGACTCTAGCCATATGAAGAAAAACAAACCTACCCTTTCATGTTCTCTGTTGAGATAAGGGGGACACACCAGAGAAACACACACATTTTTTCTTACTTTCAAAGTCAGATTTATCTTGTAGCTCTGGCTTCAGGACACCTGCAGATTAGGCCCAGCATTCTCCACAGAAAGACCAAGCTGCCTAGAGGCTGTGGCTGAGATTAAAAGGTAATTTTCTGGGTAAATCTGAGCAACAGCAAACACTCCAATCAGAATCGTTATGGGGAAGTGTTCAACAGTCTAATGAAGATGAGGAAACAGAATAACTTAGCAGCTCCCAGCCAGATCCTATCTCCAAACTGCTCAGACCCCTGATTTTTGTCTATCAGGTACAAGAACAGCTTCAAGCTTTCCAGAAACAGCAAATAATCCTACTCCCTTCCCAATACTTTTCCAATTAATATTCTCTGTGCATGAAGGCTTCTATCATTCCTGGACAAGCATGGTCTTACCTGCTCAAGTTCTACTCTTTTATTTAATCCTGAATCTTTGAAGAACCAACCAACTTTTCCTCCCTGACACTCACCATCCACATCTTCTAAACAGCTAAACCACATAACAACTTCATACAACTGCTTTGACTCCAGCAGACCATCTTTTCTGCCTTACTGAATTCCTACCCTTTGCCTTCAAATCCCACCAAAATATCTAACTCCTTGCTTTGTTCAATTACTCAACTTCAGCTTCTCTCAGCAGCAAGTCTACTTGTTATCAAAGGAGATAGGAAAACCGCCAAATCGAATCTTCATCTACCTAGGGCATTCATGTTCTTGTGACTACATTCCTTTACCTGCCCTAAACTTGTTTTTACCGCTGTTTGTACTACATACATTTGTGGATTGTGCACCCTTTAGGACACAGACCTTTTCTTTTGCATGTTCTTCCAAAAACACCAGCATTCTTTCCAGTTCTGTGAAATAAGAACACTTGAGAGAACACTGAGACCCCTCTTTTCAGCATCTGGCACATGGCAGCATACTGGTTCTGGTACAGCCACATACAGAAATTAGTCTGTTACTTCTACTGATTCCCAGGCAGAAACACTACTCCGGAGCGAAATTCCAGTAATCTGGAATAATTTCTCCACTTCCAAACAGGAGTAATGATGCCTAGGCAACATCAAGCTGATTCTGGAAGAAAATGCCTACACAGGAAGCAATACCAGCCTAAGCAGCATAAACCCATACTTTTTTGGGTTTTGGTTTCTGTATTGCTGTGACAAGAAATTTCATCTGGTAGAGAAGACATAAGGGATTCAATTTGAATTACAGTAACATATATCCTAACATTAGGCAAATTTCATCCTAATACACACATTATGAGCAGTTCATTGGTTATCAGTAATTATGACTGACTTACACTTACAGTCATTTGCTCTGAAAGCCAAGCGTTGTAAAGACAGACAAAGCAATATGCTAATCTAACCACAGAACCTTCCTCAGGAAATGGGAACCACATCTCCAATCACAGCCTCGCCTGGTTTGACATACTCAGCAGGCAAGTGGGATGTGCAAGAGGCCACTTCAACCACAGTCAGCAATGGCTCTCATGCTCGTATACATAAAATACAAGCTCCTTTTCACTATCAAAGGGCCCATGACCTGCTACTGTTGCAAAACCCAGACAAACACTCGCTTCCACAAATCACAGAAATTCCTTTCATAATATGCAAAGTAATTCTTACCCTAAGAAATTCCCATTTCTCAGGATAAAGGTCTTATTTAGCATCCACTTAGCATCCACAGCATGAGTAAAGTCATGTCAATCCTAATATAAACATCTTTGTGAAGTATGGGGTGTTTCAGAGTTAAAATTTATCCCAAGAATCTACTTTTTCTATATTATACACCATCTCTACCTGCCTTCAAAAAAAGAGGAAAATCTGATTTGTTTCCATGCTCAAGACTCCATAAGTGAATTACTTATCCACCATTCTGACAGCCAAAATAGTGTTACTTGTAGTTTATGACTCCTTAAGAGCCTCATCCTGTAGTCCAACACATCAGTTTTTGAACTGGGTATCTCAGGTTCTCTTTGGGTATGAGAAAACAAGAAGGGAAAGAGGAAGGGAATCTTCTGGAGTCTGAACCACTGCTAGCACAGCTTGAAGAGAACCACACACAGCTGGTTCAAAGGTCACGACAGGCAGCCTTTGGCTGGCAAAAAGAACAGAAATGTTTCAACACATGAGCAAGGAATCTCCTTATGCACAACCTGGGGCTGAAAAGGCCATCCCCAGCTACAGCTGACCACATGAAAACTACCTGTATTGATCAAGAGATTCAGGCCAGGGTTTGGGTCTAGCCACTTCCCAAATCCCTCCTAAAGCAGAGGTGAATTCCTGAAAAGCAGAGAAATCTACATAGCAATCTTTTTGCAGTCTACTTAGAAATTAATTACAACCATGGCTTAGTTTTTTATTTCTATATGTAAAATAAGCTGGGGCAGTAATACGTGAATAATTCAAATGCACAACAACGAGGGGAATTTTGAGATTCCCAAACAAATGTAGACTCGAATTACATTCTAAATGGTACAAGCTTCCTACCTCTTTCCTTTAAGGTACTTTTTTGAAGTGGATGGCAATTGTGGCCCAAGCACAGCACGAGCAGCTGCAGCCTCCCAGAGAGCTCTCCCAGCCAGGCAGGGCCCATCAGGGCAACAAACAGGCCCGAGAACATTAGGATCAAGTTTGGGTTTTTCTGAACATATATTTTTGGTTCTCTGCTGCATATTTCAATTTTAACACACAGGCATATGACTAGGAAAACAACAGTTAGTCAGTTAATTCCAAAGGGACTTGGAATGTGATAAATCCTTACCCTCATTCTGGAGATCAAATAACTGAGACCAATACAAAATGAGATCCTGGGTGCTGATACAGAAGACCAGCCCTCCAGCATTAGCATTTGCTGCTGGAAAGCTGGCCTGTGTGCACAATCCAAATCTCCTGATGAAGAGCATTTACAGATATTACTAGACTGAAAAAAGACAACTCACCAAGAACACTGCAGACTCCATCTATTCAGTTTTCTCATCTTACAGCCAACAAAAATCCCTGCAAACTCAAAATCTCCTTTGCTAAAAATAAAAATCCATAATACAGATAGCATTCAAAAACCTAAACACAACAGATTCAAGGAATTTTGTCACAATCTAAGAACTTACAATTTTAAAGCTGCCTACTATTCTGGAAGAAGGAAAAAAAAATCCCAAAAGATACTCTTGTGTAATATATGAAATTCAGCTGACACTTGGAAAAGAACATGCATCCTCATCAGGAAGAGATCCTATTCCTATCAAGCAACAAGAATTCCTGTTTGCAAGCATCATTCTGCTACAGATGTCTATAGTCAAATATAGAGTCTCTGCATCCCGATGCTGAAGAACAGGAGCAGAAATCGGCACAGTGATCTGTCAGGCATTTTGCTCCACCACAAGCTATTCACTGCTCTATCAAGCCTGAGAAACAACATATCACAGCTGCAGGAAAGCCCACAAACCCAGAATTTCAGGCCAAATGTTAGCATGAGATTTTCACTTTTTTACAATTAATATTAGCTCAATGCCTTACATAATCTACTGCAGTCAGAAACAAAAAGGTTCCCTTGTATTGTCACCTTGCCTCAGTAGCCAGCACATAACTTACCCAATATCCACAACCTCTCAAGGCTTTTAAGACTGTCTATTCTGCTGAGCACAGAGGAAAGGACTCTCATTTCACACGACAACAAAGTATTTCCAGTGTTCTGTCTCCATATTATCTTGATTGTAGATTACCAAACCAGCTAACACAGCCAGGACTGGGAAGATTTTTTAAAAATCACACTGGTGAAGATCCTAGAGTTTCTGATTTCCTGTTATAGGAAGTAACAGTTCTCGCAAAAGAATCCCCCAGGCAAAATGTTTAGTGATCTACTGTGCAAGCTCTAACAGCCTTTGTTCTTCCCTTTGCTAGATTCATTACTGCTTCCTTCTCTCTGCCTCTCTCCCTCTCTCTGAATCCTTCAGATTTCACTATAAGATAAAAAAAGTCAGCTCAAATCTAAGTACATATTTTGTATTTTCTAGATGAGAAAGAAAAACTAAAAAGCCTATCCATTATCCATTGCTTTGAGTTAAAAGCAGTCACCCCTCTGCAGCTGCTGCACTGCCCATCCGGTTTTCTATGCACAATATTGTAATTCACACTACTAATAATGCACTGGAGCTCCATCCAGCCCCCCAAAATACATCTTTCCACTTGGCTGCTGCAAAATCCTCCCCAGGTTACAACACTTTAAGAAAAGCCATCCATACTATTTCTTTTGCACAGTTTTTTTCTCTGTAGGCAATATTAAGTACATGTTTAACACCGAAGATCTTAATTAAAAACCAAGTATTGGGTCACTGAGATGTGGTCAAACAATAACGTGTAAATACTCAGACAGCAAATTCTGAATGTGTGAGTCTCTAATACAGCACAGAACAGCTCCCTGCCACAACTGGTCCACAATCCATTACTGTCATTCAGAGGCCTATTCCGTATCACTACACTGTGAATAAAAACCATATATCTGGATATATTTCAATGAAAATACTGTATTTAGCCAAGATATCAGTAAGTCTTTACAAATAATAGCTTTAATCCTATTAAAACTGGAGGACCTTAATAGCATTTCTACAGTAACACTTAAACAATTGTCTCCTTCTGAATGTGACAAGTGTGCAATCAGGATGTACCTCCACGCTATTGTTATATTCAGCCCAAACCACCACATCTCACCTTGTGAACCTTGACCTTTGAGAGATTTTTTTTAGCCAGTGCTCAGTTACTGCCACAGTCGCATTACCTCTGCAAACACCAAAGGGTTAAAGGCAGCCCCAATCAATAGGCCTACAAGGAAAAAAAAAAGGGAAAACGAGTATGCCTTACAGCATCTTTTCAATGCTTTTATGCACAATTCTATAACAATATTGTTTCCTTCTGGCCTTAGAGAAAGGCACAGCAAACCCCCCCTTAATGTCTCCTAAAGAAGAAAACCACAATACAGCACCCTGTAAATAGAACAGCATGCAAAGCATCCTTAGTCACAAGCATAACTATAATTACAAATAATTCAATCAATTTTATTTAGTTTAGTTTTAAAATAGACTGCATAACCAGTGTCCCACCCTTGCAAAGCAAAAATATTTTAGTAAGGGTCATAAATCTCAGCTCTTGCCCATTCCTTAAGCATAAAAAGGCACAAAAAGCCAAAGTAATCTCAGTTACTGCAAATATGTACATTTACATACAGAACCCTTTATGACTACGTTAGCCACATACCAGTGCTGTGTGTCTAAAGTGTGCATTCACATACTGTTTTGGGATGGTATCTTTCTGCAAGCTCCTCTGCTTTTGGCTGCCATGAAGGGAGGAAGCTATCCCAGTGTAGTAGCTCAGTGACTGCATTGTGTTCAGGAGCTGATCTGCCTCAAACCAGTTCCAGCCGGTTCTGGTCACCCTACATAAAAAGCTATGGCAACCCTCGCTGAGTTGCCAACAAGACCCTGAAAATCGCAGGGGCTGGTTTTTGTGTGGCGTGGGGCCGGCACAGCCCCGTGCCCCGGCTCCCCTCTTGCCCGGCCCACGCAGCCCCTGCTCCCCAGAGCCCCCCGCACGCTCCCTTGCTCGCCTCCCCCACTTACCTCCCACAACCTGGCTGAGAGCTGTGTGTGCGTGCCTGTCTGTAGCTAACAAAGAGACCGCAATAAAAATCCTCATAGGATCTCTCTTGCAGCACCAGGCAGGCTCGGCCACAGCCCAGGGAGACAGACAGGCTGCTAACCCGGGCTGCTACCCCTCTGCTCCCCCAGATGAGGGGTGGCTACTCACACACGTCACATCTGCCCCCTCATGCCCACGGCCATGGGGTGCCCGATCAAGGGCTTTTCCATCTGCCCTCCCCAATCCTCGTTCCATCTAGGGCCACCCGAGTGGCATTTTCTGTGCTCTGAGCACCATTACTACAGAGTACCCACAAACGCGCCTCCCTCCCCTCAAGAAATCCATTTCCGCAGCAGCAAGATGCCTACAAAATAGTTCCCTTGCCCCCTCCTCGCAGCACCGACTTGGCTGCTACACTGATTTTTTTTCGTTTTTTTTTTTTTTTTTTTTTCCTTTTGCTATTCGACTATGCTGGAGGCCTTGAGAAGCAGCGAGCTGCAGCCCCACGGCTGTGCAGTCCCCCCCGGGCTTGCAGCCGCCGGCTGGGGAGGCCCGGTCAGGCTCTGCGCAGCTCCCATCCCGCAGAGATTGTGCGGACCGAGTGCCTACCCGGCCCTGCGCCTCTCAAGCGATGCCTGCCCAGGGTCTCGGTCCCCTGCGGTGCCCACGCCGCTCCGGGGGTCCGTACCCACCTGTGCCCGTGGCCGTTCTTCTCCTGCCCGCTCCCCTTCACCTCGGCCACGCAAGGGCCTTCCTCCTGCATGGCTGACAGGCACCCAGACCGAGACAGCAGCCACCCCGCTCCTCTTGGCTACTCACCCTTGCTCTGGGAACACCAGTAACCACCTCCGCCTACGCGCTGAAACCCCCTCCTCGCGGAGGCTGCGGGAGATGCTGCTCTGCAGGGTTCCCTCCGGGCGGGTGGGCGACCCCGGCAAAGCCCCTCTGCCCCTGGCTGCACCTGCAACTGAACAGAGGTCTCGGGCACAACCCCGCACCCCTCCCTGCGGAGACACCTTCTTCGCATCCCTCATCCCCACCCCGTTCTGGGGAGAACCACCATGTTCTTCCGCTGCCTCGGCCCGTCTTCCCCACACAGGCTCTTGCGGCCGCAACCGCGGCCGGCCCTCCCTCGGCCCCTCGGTCCGGGGGGCCGCTCCCTCCTCCGGGCTGCCGCGGCCCCGGGCACCTCCCCGCGGGTCTGCGCGCTCCCGGCCCGAACTGGCCCTGTCCGAGCGGGCCTTGCGAACCCTGGGGACGGCCGGGGAGAAGAGGCCGTGGCCCCTTCGGCGGCGGGGAGAACGATCCGCCCCCGCCCGGCGCCAGCCCGCCAGCCCGGGCAGTCCCTGCACGGGTTGCCCGCGGGGCTTCGGCCGCCGCCGGGCCGGGAGGAAGGGACCCCATAGCATGCAACCTCCGGTCCCCATGCGACACACCTGCTGCGGCCGGAGCCGGCGGGCTCGGGCAGGGCTACGGCCCGCGGCGCGGCCCGGCCCCGCGTCGGAGGAACATAATGGCAGGAGGCTGCGGGGCTGGGCGGTGGGGGTGGGGGTGCTCGGCGGCACAGATGGGGAGACGCTCCCGTGTGATTCCGTGTGGAACGGCTCCCTGGAGAGTGCCGGGGGCGGGGAGGCTGCGGGGCCGCCGAGCGCCGCGGGGCCGGGGCCGGGTCGCGGCCTCCCGCGGCCCGGACAGGTCGGGGGGAGTTCCGAGCGGTGCCGGCGGGCAGAACCGCGCCGGCCGCCGGGGCCGATCTCCCCCCCGCCGAAGCCGGCGCCGCCCGGGTGCCGTGGGAGAGGCTGCCCGGGGCCCGCCGGGCTCTCACGGTGCCCGAGCGCCTCAGGCCTCGAAGGGCAGCCGGGGGCAGAGCCCGTGGCCGCTGCTCCGGTTCCAGGCCAACAAAGGACGGGAGGAGCCACACGCTGCCAGCTCCGGCGGTTCAGCCCCTCCGCTGGCTCTGCGGCCGCTGTGCCTGGGCCCGGCCGGGGTCATCCCCCAGGTCCCGGGGCGCGGCCGGGAACCGTGTCCCGGAGCGATGCTGCCTGTCCCCGTTAGCCGAGCTCTCTCGGGCCCGCCTGCGCAGCGCTTGCGGCCCGTGTGCTTCCTCTGACCAGCCGCCTTCGTTGGCTGCGCAGCATCCTGGCGGCATCGCCATTGCTAGGAACCGCAGGATGAGCTCCCGCCCTCTCTCTGTTACCACCGTGCAGCACCATTTTCAGAATGTAAAGTTTTGCACTCGAATCGCTTTATTGAATCATACTAATGGTTTTAAATACATTATATCCGTCTCAAATTTATGTATGCTATGAGCATACAGTATAATAAATGTTATAGATAAAATAATGCTGGTGTATTAAGGTCTCTTATGAGCCTGTTAGGAAGGCAGCAGAATCCCAAAGGAGTTCTGTACAAGCACAGCTCCTCTGGGAAGCTGCCCCAGAAGGTGTGCCCGCAGGTATCGGTAGGGCAGGAAATTACCCATCGGGCCATATCCTGGCTGCTCCAATCCAGCCTCCCGGTAAAAATTCTCTTATTCCAACTAACCAAAACAGCAGAACATAGGTTCTACTGATTGTCAGCAGTGGTAAATCAGTGAGTCTGACGAGTGTCTAGAATTTGAATATAATAAATCGATTTTAGGGTTTATATAAAAGTGGATTTGTGCACTAGTTTTAATGTTCAAGAAGGGCCATGCAATTCAGCTTGCCTTGGGCTCATCCTGCAAGTGACTTGTAGAATTAGGCCATGATAATTACAATCTGATTCTTCCCAATTCACCAGTAAACAGTTTTGATTAAAGAAGTGAAAACTGCATTCTGTTTACTTAGATTGAATTTCTGTGGTCAGCTTACATAATAGCATAAAGAAGATGGCAGCTGTAACTACTACTCTTTTATTAGTATCTGAAATATTAATCGATTTCACAGTTCATACATGGCACAGAGATCCTTGCATGTGCTGCCTTTCACACAAATCTACTTGTTTTCCTTCCAGCCAGGTGTCCTTGACATCTCCATGGGAGAAAAAGTCTGTCAGCCTAAGTATTTGACTTAAAAAATATAAAATGAAGAGAATTTAAAGTATAGTTTAGAAGCTGTGCCAGGCTTATAGCACTTCTCCTATGTTTTTTTTAATTCAAGCACACAGAATAACAGGTTCGCCACCACGAGTGTTTGTGCAGTCACTTCTGCATTGGGAGGAGTTTTTGGCACTTTGACCATCTTGGCTATGAAGTCTTAGACCACAGGTCCTGTTCACTCCCCCAGACACTGTGCCACATAATCCTTAGAACCTGTGGTGGAAGAAATTCTCCTTGTTTAAGTTATCCTGTTTTATCCCTTGTCTTTGCAGTAGCCAGGTTCAAATTCCCCAACCCTGTAGTCCTTGCATGGACAATCTCCATCCCAACCAATGAAACCATCACCAGTTAATCCTTCCAGCTGGACTCCAGCTCTGAGATGGGATCTCCTGGTCACCTGTGCTGACATCTGCAGAATCCCATAACTTGTACTTTTTTCTCTGGGAACCAGGTAAATCTGGAGCCCCTCCTTTTCTTTTCCTGAGGAAATGGCTCCAGTGCGGCTGTTCCTTCTGAGCAGTCAGCAAGGAGTGCTGCCAACTCAGAACACTTTGATGATACAGTAAATGCTGAACTTGAGTGCAATAATAACTTCTTAATTATTTAACTTCTCGTGATTTTAAGGCTCTTGAAATTCAGAACTCTAAACAGTGGTGTATTCATTTCATGCCTTCTGTACAGGGATCAGTTTTAACTGCACATTAAAGATGTGCTGGGGCTGAAGAGGATTTTGCAGGTGGATTGACACTAAAAACTGAAGTCAATTTACATTTGATTTTTTTATGTCAGAATAAATACTGCTTTTTTTGTCCTTCCTGCTTTTGGGAAGGACAATAACAAAACATTTCCTTTCTAGGTAGCAAAACATGCTTAAGCAAAACAACTTAAGCAAGAAGGGTAAAATACAGATTCCGTATTTCCAATCCTAAATTTGTTTTCGGAGTAAAAGCTTTACAACTTCTGGCAAATGCTTAATAGTGTCTGTTAATTCCATTATTTTTTTCACAATAAAATTTCTTGTAATGTGATCAACAAGAGCAGAGCAGGAGCTTCTATTTCTTGTTTTGGAGTACTTACATTTTTCTTTTTATCACTGCTTAGAATGCAGTGGTACTTTCCTTTAACAATGTGTATTTAAACATTCAATATTTAAAAAACAGCTTACAATTAAACTTCCCCTTTTCAGATGCTCCTATCACTAATCTCCAGGTATTTTCTTGGGGAAAAAAAAATAATTTTCCTTTTCTGGTTACTAAAATATGTCTTCTATTACATTTTGGACTAAACCCCCCAGGACTGCTTTTTAAAATGATGAGATTTAACAAAAGAAGGTGATCTCGTAGGAGATAAGATGAAGGACTTTGGTAGGGAGAAATCTACAAACACTGCTCAGAGCTGTGGAACATCTCCACAACAGGCAGTTTCCCTGATTTAAAGAATGTGTTCATGGAAGCTGGCAACTCCTGTTATCCATCTGCAAGCAGAGAATCTTTAACTACAGAGCGAACATTTGCAATGCCCAAGTAGCATGAAGAGTGAGAAACCCTAACGACTCTCAGGATGTTAAATACTGTGAAAGCCCAAATACTGCAATGTATTGAACAACAAGAGACTCCCATTTTTAATCATGTGTAAGAGAGATGCTGATTCAGATACAATACAAAGCCAAGAGGATTTGTCAGGGCTTAATTATACCTTTTTTTCCTGGCTGTTAACAAACCAGAGCAAACTAAGCATTATCCAAAGAAATCAGAGTTGGTTAGTGAGGATCATGGGCTTACAACAGTTCTGTTTGTGAGGAGTTACAGTCAATACCTTAGTTTTTCCACGTGTACTGGGAGGTATGAGGCGACACCATGCTGTGCCAAGCTGAGAGGTCACAGCTCCTCTGAACAGGCAAGAGCAGAGCACATACACCTCAGGCACTCACCTACATATGAACTATACTGTGAAGCATATTCCCAGTGGGAAAAAAAAGGGCTTTGCTCAAAATCTGCACATACATGAGCCTCAGTGTTGCACATGCAGCAGGCCTGCTACACAGGCCATATGCCTGCAGCACTTGCTGGCTCATCCTCAAGCTGCCAAGCGGTGACACTGGTGTTCAAGGCAGACAGCTGAAGGCACTGTCACAGGGTTACATCTGTTGGCAAAAGCATGCCTTCAAGCCCAAGCCTTTCTAGATATGAAACAGGAAAAATGAAACAGAAAAACGTGCATGATTTGATGATTGTCAAAAGCTGGAAAAGCATTTCTCCTGCACAGGAGTATTGTTTTCGGAGAAAAGGACTACTCCCAGAGGCGGGGCGGCCACAGCTCCTCTGGGCAATCTGCCAGTGCCTCACTTCCCCCACAGGGAAGAATTTCTTCCTTATTTCCAATCCAGTCCTGCCTTCTGCCAATTTAAAACTGTCATCCCTTGCCCTGTCACTACAGGCTCTGGTGAAAAAACAGGTACCCTAATACTTTATGTCTGTGTACTCCATTTATACAGCATCTACCCCCCTGAGGCTCCCTGAGCACTGGTCACTCAGTGCTGTGAATGCAACACACCAGTACTTTAGCTGGACCAGCAGCTCAGGGTGTGCAGGCAGGAGCTGCTGAGGGACAGCACACACCTGATCACAGCCATCTGCCCAGCAGCACAAGGAACACAGCCTCAGGCCAGACCTCCCAAACTCAGTCGCCCAGCTGCTTGCACAACACAACCGTGGGCATATTGCAGAATGCGAGGCTGATGGATTTTTGGATATTCTGTTACACTGCTCTTTTCCACTTACGAACACCTTCTGAGTGCTGGGCCAGAACCCCTCAATCAGTTCCTCATCAGGAATTAGCCACCTGCGTGATTAACATCAGCACCACACAGCTCAGCAGCCTGGCACACTGAAGAATGCCTGTTTTGTTCCCTTAACGTACCATATGTATGGGGCTTTTTCCTTCCTCCTCCTGATATTTATTCAAGTATACAAGGATTATTTCTGAATTATTCATCATACAATATCTGATTAGACTGTGGCGGTGCCTGTTCCCACTGCTTAATGAATGAGCCATTAGGCTTTTGCAGATGGTGCCATCAACAGCTCCTGTGCTGTGTGTTCCATGCATTTACCCAGCAAAAGGAGAGTGCTGAACCTGAACACGGGGTGGGAGATGAGTAATACCCATGCAGTGATCCTGCAAACCACACAAAGAGAGCGAGTGTTGCTGCCAAACTCACATTTTGTTCTAGATGTTATCTAATATAATTTTCTCAGAAAATCATGGTATAGCTATGTATATATCCCACCAAACTACTCAATAGATCACTTCAAGCAGTGAAGTAGAGGAGAGAAGCTGCTAGCAGTTTATGTATGTGGTCCTGCAAGGTGTGACAAACTGCTGCATGGCTTATGGATGTGAGCAGGGGCAGACACCATCTGTGTGCTCCAGGCATGTCTTTCCTGGAAGAGGAGACCAAGAAAGGAGAGAAGACACTATATTTCAGAACCCAAGTGGGCTCTGTGTCTGTGAGTGCAGACACAACAGGCACAGGTGCACTCTTGCTTTAGGAGGGCCTTAGGAAGTGGGAGACACTGCATAGCTCCAGGTGTCAATGAGCTTGAGAAATCCATCCCAAATTATACAGCCTGGCAGGGTTCCTGCTGGTCACTCAGGGCTGGCACCTGGACAGCTGGGAGAGGGGCACTGGGGACAATGCTGTGTGGCACAAGGGTGCTGCCCCTGTGCAGGAACGTGCACACAGGCACTCGGGACCAGCAGCAGCTGTGCTTGTGCTTCTGCCTTTCCAGAGCCTACTCTGGAAAAGGGAATAACCACATAATAGAAGGAGGAACCCAAGAGTGATTTTTCTGCTGCTTTTCCTCTGTTTAATTCAGGAAATGCTGTCCTCACAGATGAGGGTGGCAGCAGCAGCTCAGCCTGGCTGTGGTTGCTGATTCCAAGCTGCCTGTGATGATCTTCCTACAATGGAAGCAAAGTTAAAATCAAGGCGCCTTGCTGGTTTGTGGCCAGCATGGCCAGGGAGTCTTTCAAGCACTCATACTTTCCATGCTGGTCCTTGGCATCTCCTGCTGGAAAAAGGACATCTGATTCATTCCCACTTACCAAAGATGAGTCAGGATTATACAAATTCCATTTAGTTTGTGTAACAACTCTACTTCCCATGTTGCAAACTTTCCTGTCTGCTGCTATTCTACTGAACAAATCTCTGAACACACAGTGATGGGCAAGAGATGCCCCCAGTGGGGGCTGGTATGTCCTGGTTTTTGGTCCCTCCCTAGGACAGATGGGGGTTATCACCATTTTAATTTCTTTCAAATTGCAAATACTGCTGCCTCTGCAGTGATTCTCCCACCAGACAGGATTTAATAACAGCTGACTACTGGCTGCAGCTCAAACAGCAGCTTGTTGTCAGCTTCCCTCTCCTGACAACCTGACCCCCAAAGTCTACTGCAGGCAGTCCCCTGGCCCAAGGTACACGTCCTGTCCTTGTCAGTTCACTAAATCCTTACCCGGCTTTGGCATTACCCATGCGCCAAAGATGACTTTGCCTGTGTTAGCGTGGCGAGAGGGAGGGAAGCTGCTGCACTCCCCACCTGGTGAGTGCTCTGCTACTCCATGGAAGTGTTGGAAGCACCCAACAATCTACACCACCGAAAATACTTTAGAGTGCACCTGAGTTAGGAAAACACTTGTGCTGGCATACCACACCACACTGCTCCTCAGATGTGCCAGCACTAAGGACAACCCTCTCCCATTCACAAAGGGAGAGAGGAGACCAGGTTGATCTCTTGGGTACAGAGGAGGCGAGAGGCACCAGAGCAGCATCCAGCCCCAGCCCTGAGGGTTTCACTGCTCAGCAGCAATCCATGTTTAGTTCCATCAGCCAGATTACCAATCTCAGATGGCTTTCTCCTCTGCAGCACAAAAGGGCAGGTGGGCAGGCTCTTGACTTGTTTCATGTGAAAGAACAGCTACAGCAGTTACATGCCTGGAAGGGTCCCCTAATGACAGCACTGCTCCCTGTGGGGCACAAGGTGCTCCTACAGCTGCTCTATTTGAGCGTGCGTTTTCCACAGTGTGGTGGCCACCACGAGCCCATGGCAAATCACCTGCTGCTGTCTTTACTGATGGGGGGGCTACCTGCACCTTGTTGGCCAAATTATAGGCTCACATTGTCTAGGGGTGGTGGGGGGGGGGTAGGGCTCATCTCCCTTCCAGCCCCAGGGATCTTTTCTCTTTGTCCCTTCATCTCCAAATCCTCTGCTTCAGAAGTTAGGCTCCCATGCAGCCACCATGCAAGAACTGGCTTGGCTTCAGATCAGTCAAAAATTTCCATCTTGCACTGCAGGGGTGCAAATAATAATGTAGGGTGAAAAAGCAACTGCTGAGCATCATCTCTCTACTCATGAGATTTTTTTATTACTTCTTAGAGCTGTCCAAAAATGTCAGTCTTACATAACTAAATCTAGTTTGTGATACATCAGAATTCTAATTATACCTTTTGTACCTTATATATACACCACAGTTTAAACATCCTAGAGCTGGCAGGCAGATGGGGTTTAACAGGAACTATTCCATCAACAGATGCTACTACTGAGTTCTCTTTGCTCAGTCTGGGAATGAACTGATGGGCAAGGCAAGAAAACATGTTTTCTTACAGAGACACCATCTGCCAGCTTGAGAAGCTGCTGTTACCAATGACTCAGGATCACTTGTATAAGGAAAAACATTATTAGTACCATTCTCAAGACAGCCCTACCATTAACTATATATTAACTGTATTATAACTATTGACTAGCATCAAGACTGTAGCAATAAGAAAATACTCTAACTCATTAGTCTAAAAGGAAAAGAACTGTAAACAAAATTAGTTGAGAAAGGGCAGTTATTTCTCTTGGGAACCCTTAGGTAACAAACCTGGGTTTAATCATCTTTGCTATCATATTCTGTGTAGAATTGTTGCATGACATCAGACAGAGCTTTTCCAGTTGTGGAAACTTACAGTCTCCACATAACAACAACAAAAGGTTTTTTTTTTTATCCGCGCTTATAAAGAAAAGAAGGGATTACTGGAGATGAGGAGTTCCCATGGACTGTTTCATAGAACAGGACGACGGGAGGTGTAAAGGTGTCCCAGCACATGCAGGGTACTAAGGGCCCACCGGGCACATGGCTCTTCTCAGCAGATCAGAAAAGGAAAAAAGATGCTGATGGCAAGGCAACACCAGAGTGGGGGCTAAAGCACCTCATTCCAAGTAAAACTCACTCCAGCTGGCAAGCAGCGTGCTCCTGTGTATCCCACCACAGGAAAGCATGCTGTACCCATGTTAAAACCTGGATTATCCCAGAGCAGACAGCAAGAGACAAGCCAGCAGGAAGGCTCTGCAGTGGTAATGAGTCCCACCTCTATTTATGTGCTGGGATGCAGTGAGGTGCAAACAGCTGCAGTTTTCTACCTGCCAGCATGGGTAAAAGGCTTGTCATGAAGCACAGCTATTTTCTGATTCAAATGAACCCACTATTTCCACTAAAATAAGAGCTGGTAATCCAATGGGTGTTTCAAAATCGTGTTTCCTTGCAGCTGCAACACTGAACCAGAATCTGCAGCAGTTTTCTGCATATCCCTAAGGCAGGCATGAAACAAAGCCTACAAAGCTTTGAGAGTCAGCAAAACAGTATTTTATAGCGACTCTGTAGCGTCTTAAAAGACTCTTAGGCTTCTTACAGACCAAAAATATACTGGATTTACTACGTTATGAATATCTCAAAGCAGACCTGAAAAATTTCTGGACCAATCCCGGTCCTGTAAGGCAGGTCTCATGCATACTACTGGCATTCAGCAGAAGAGGAAAGAGAGGAAAAGAGCTGGCAGGTGCAAAGAAGACAGGATGTGAACAGAGAAGGCTCCTGGGACTGCTTTAAACACCTACGGCTCTGGCAAACAGCCCTTTCAGAGGGGAATAATCTGAGCAGCTTCTGACAGGCTGCGTGATGGTAACCCACAGAAGATGTGCTTATCTCTGTAGGCAATGACCTCTTTGTGGAGAAGACAGGAAGAAGACTGTCTGTTGACAGGACCCAAGGGAATGACCTGAAGTTGTGGCAGGAGAGGTTTAGATTATTAAAAAAAGGTTCTTCCCTCAGAGGGTGCTAGGACACTGAACAGGCTCCCCAGGCAGTGGTCACAGTCCCAAGGCTGCCAGAGCTCCAGGAGTGTTTGGACAGTGCTCTCAGGCATAGGATGTGACTCTTGGGGATGACCTTGTGCAAGGCAAGGAGCTGGACTGTGTGATTCTTCCAACTCACATATTCGGTGAGTCTATGACTCGTGCTGTCCTGCCACGCACAGTCAATATCCCTCTTCTTACAGGATGTCAGGAAACAGAGCTGGCTCATGTTTGGAGAGATGAAATAAATCATAACCACCACGTTAAGTCATCAGAGAGCCCAGGAAGCATCTGAGGACTGCTCGATCTTATGTGTAGTGAAGTAAATTGCATAACAGGTTGAAGACTTCTCATCCTAATTGCAAGTGACTTTGAAAGCTGAAAGCAGGGTGCCAGCAGATTCTGTCTCAAGGGCAGATGGGGAAGGCCTGGTCACTTCCTCCCACATCCACTGCAGATGTGGAGGCTGGTCGCTGTGGTAACACACCCCCACAGGGATCCGGGGCTCCTGCTCACCGCATGCCAACAACTAGGATGGGAGACAGCGTTTCTTCTCATTAGCTCTTAAAATAAGCCTGGTATGACTAAATTGCTGCAGCAATACCTTAGAAATTAGTAACTGCCTAATTGCCACAACACGGAGGTCTCCTCACCCAATTCCTAGACTATTGCAATTACTAAATGATCAACCTTTTAAAAAAACCCAACAAACCAAGCTCCCTGAAATTCCCAACCTGTCCTCTCCACCTGATACTTTACACCTATCTCGATTCCCAGCAAAAACCTTGGAGCTCAGAATGCTGCATTCTAAAAAGTGAGCAGATCTTACTGTACCTGAATTAAAATTCTACGCAAGGAAGAATACTGAAACATATCTGCATTACGGCAGTGAGGAATTTATGTCAAGGTGAACATAGCCCAGGAGCTTACTGCATGTGAGAGCTGCCAAAGTTACTAATTAGCTGACAGAATGAGGAAAAGTAGTTGATGCATGAACCAAGGCAGTAACTACAGAGACAACAACACCAGCCCTGAAGTCTACTGCAGAGTTCCATGGTGCAGATGGTCTTCTGGAGCCAGAGACAGTTTCAGGATAACAAGAAAAGTCAGCCTGTAGAGCTCTAAGGAGGTAGAGAAGGAAAATGCACTCCCACCTTACTGCACTGTGGTGAGAGACAATGGAAGAAGTGTCTTGGCCTTTCTGAAGCACATGAACCCTTCTTCTGCCAGAGAAGCCTGAGTTTATTTGAATTATCTTAAACCTTTCTTCTAAACCTAGTCAATGTCCAAACCCAGGTAACAAACACTTAAGTTATACAAAACCATACAGCAATGTTAAAGCAGAGGGCAAAGCAATTTAGCCTACCAGATACTTCAGCAAAAAAACAATTATCTCCAAATAACTGCACTGTAGGAAAAAAACCCTGAGGCTTCAATTTAGAAAGGGTACCACAAGCCATAGAGAGCTGTAACAGCTGCCTAGGTTTAGGCATGTCTTTTAGTCCCACCAATTTCACTGACATTGAAATGTTAATTTATGCCTGTTGAACTTTTACAGTGCTTTCCTGGACCTGGGCCAAAGGAAATGGGTGCTGCTTGCAGCTTGCACTGAAGAACCAGAGTATTTCCTTCTGAACACTAATGATTAAAACAGTTAGACCAGTTCCTAAAGACAGTGCTGCAGTGAGAAAATGCATTTCCATCATCATTCTCTTTTTAAGAGGGCTCCAGCAGATAAAGTTTTCCTCCACATGCTCTACTGCCACAGGCAGACCTTTCTCAGACGATTTGGACAAGTCTGAGTGGTTTAGGTCACTTAGAGAAGCTCTTTTAAAGGTATTAGCAAAAGCAGGTTTAATGTAAACGTGCAAAAGGATGATGAGGTTGAACGACAGGGTTCACTCTGGTAACTGCAACATGGATGATGCACACAGAGGAAAATCTGTCTAGAATCAATGTAGAATGATTTACACAGGCACCATGGATGCCAAAGGCTAAGGGAGGGCTTGCTGCTGAGTCATAGGGTTCAGGCTTGGGCAGGGGGTTATGCCTGAAGGATTTAGCAGCACCTAACTGCTGACTAATTTAACATTTGTGAAATTATTCAATTCCTATAAGCACAGCAGGAATTTAATTCTATATCTAAGATGGCAATATCCATACTATACTTCCCATAGGGGATTTTGATTTATTTACACACACAGGAGTATATACATGCACATACAAATATGCTCAAGGGTACCTATTAAAGATCAAATGCCTTTTCACCTCTCGAGAGGCAAAGATTGAGCTTCAAGGAGCAAGAGGCCTAAAGCTGTACATCTTGAGCTGAAGCTCATCATTCAGACTTCCCCTTCTTTTCTGTTAAGGAAATTCTTCCATTACATCTTTTATTTCAGTAGTTTTTGGCTCTTTAAGACTGGAAGGAACAGAAAAATATAGCAACTACATATGCACAGATACATAATTTTGTGGATAACGGTTTGTTGTACAGTAAGAGAAAAGAATAAGCTTTTGTACAAATTAGGAAACTGACAAAGTATTAGCTAAGTATTACACTCCTAGACCATGTCTCAAGCCATAACCTGATTTAGAAGTCAGCTGCACAGAATAATTAATGCAGGTACATTTCATTCATTAATAGCTATGGCACTATTTAACACCCTGCAGAAGGAAAGAAGGAATTCAACCTCACATACAGATTACTTCAAGCATGGCTGTTGTCCTGGAAACAGCTATATCCATGTACCTATATCCACCTTTCAGCACCAAGCAACCTGAAGATCAGATCTGGTTAAAGATGCATTACATTCCCATCTCAAAAGTTTTATGACCACACCAGGACATCCCTCAGTGCCCATCCAGCATCCTGCCAGGCCACCAGATCACAGCACTCTCCACTGGAGATTGAAACTGGCTTGTCTGCCTCAATAACATCCTCTTATTTTGTGTTTATGATGGGGATCTTAATGAAAGCGATTCTTCTTCTCAATATTACCAGTTCTGGAGAGGCTACTACCCCTGTCTGAAAACTCCCTTTGATTTTAGTTTCCTCACACCCCAATATTTTCGCATTTTCAAAGCAACAAGACTTTCAAAGACCTAATAAAAGATCACTTTTCTTGTGATCCTCATTTTAGCCCTCAGCATGTCTGTGAGACTTACCATACAATGCCTTGCTTGCTATGAGCAGGCACTTTCCCTCATCATTCCAGTTAGTGTTCTTCCAGAACATGAGAAACCAGGTATCACATCAGCAAAAATTTTAAGAGTGTTATGTAAAAGAAAAAAAAAAAAAAAAAAAAAAAAAAAAACAAAAAACAAAAAAACAATCTACCACAGTATGATTCCATGACTTTGCTCCCTCTCATAATCTGTAGTTCTCTTAAAAACAAAAGTGATGTCAGTTTGCTGGCTCTTCAGGTTTTAGGTTCCTTGCACAGATCTTATTCATCTCAGATGCTGCCAGACACTGGACATCTGACAATCAGAGAGGAGAAATGCAGTCAGAGCTGCTTTTTGGCTGTATCCAAGGCACTGGAACATCAGTGACCAATCCTAATACACGACGGCCAAAGAACAGAATAGGAAACTCAGAGAAGTTCAGATTTTTCCCTGTATCAAACAACAAATAAGTGAAAAAAGTAAAAAATCATGTGTTTTTCATTCCTAAATTTATCGGTCCAGTTTTGTCTCTTAGGATATGAAAAATTTTTCTCACAACCTCATTCTCAGCACCTACTCTAGACTCTCCAGGGCCTTGTCCAGAAGTCTCCAAACTCCAGAAGATGGAGAAGCAGTGCTGAGGCCCCTCTGTTCAAGGATGCCACACTGGTCTATTCCAAACACATCCCAGCTATTGCTGTTCAGAGAAGCTAAGGCTGTCAGAGAGGAAGAATTCCAGTTCAACAGTATCATCAGTGGTCTCTACTGGTACATTACTCTTTTCCACAGTGGGTGAATAATGTTGTGCTTCATGTCTTGAAGTCAATATCCTGGAAGTTCCATTGCAGGAACATGCCTCTGGTTGTGTGATGCTGGTTGAGCAAGCACAGTTTGCATGGTAAACACCTGGACAGGAATTGGGTTGGCAATGACTAGGGATGTAGTATTCAGCTGCCTCTGGACTCGATTCTTCTGGATTATGAAAAGGATAACCAGGCATGCAACAGGTCTGGGGACAGTTCTTGGTTTTGAATCCACGGTAAAGACCTAATTTAGCAATAAGAGGCTTCCCAGCATTAATTTCCTTTCTTTCATCCATTGTATCTTCTATTCCTGAATACTCATAGTGCAAGCAAACAGTGAAGATTAAATGTTCCTGCAAAAGCGGAAAGAGGGGGAGAGAAAAAGTTATACTTCCTCTCCAAATAAACACTATAGGAAGCCATTAGGGAGGCTCTGGTCTCCTGGAGAAGCAGAGTGACCTTTTTAGGAGCTAGAGACACACAATGGGCAAGCCTTGTTTCCTGAGGTCCTCTTTTGGTCAGTTCTTGTTCACTGAACAGTCTGTATTTCCAGAAGCACTTGTGTTACCTCAACTGCCAACAGCACTGTAAAAGAGATGCCAGGCTGTGTCTGGCACAGATGTTCATGACGCAAAGATACAGAGACACTCAGCAGTGCCCCAGTCTGCTGAAGTGAGAACCTTTCAAAACTGTGTGCCCAGGAGCACAGGCTGATGATACACAACACTTTCATCTCCTGCTAATGACTTTATAAGAGGCAGCTCTGCTTCAGGTTATGTTCTTCCTAAAAAGCATAGGAACACCCTCAGAGCATGCAATAGGTGATCTGCACAAAAATAACCACCTTGGCCATGTTCAGCATGGGCCTGGAAAATATAAAGGGCCTTGCAGACTGGTTTCAGGACTGCATATGCATCAGTTCCCTGCCTTTTACTTTTCAGCTGAAATTAAAGTCACTGAACTGTGTTATTATCCATTCTTTCCCTCCAAAGAACTTACTACAATAACAATACACAGCTGCCTCAACAGAACTGCAAAGCGACATAAGTAGTGTCAATTATCTGGGCAAACTTGTAATAAATAGTATACACTAACCCTTAGTTTTTGCAGTGAACTCAGCCTGGTGTAGAGGCAGTGTTTGGGAAGGTCCTTTGATACTAAATAGCTTCCAGTTTCCTCAGGAGTTCCTTTATTGGCCTCTTTAGGATCTATGTCCAAGTCCTGTTGCCAGAAAAAAAAAGAGAACTTCATTGATGATATAGAATTTGTAGATCATGGAACAGTACTTCTCTCAGTTTGAGAAGATGCAGCACTTTAGACCCATTTTACCCATTCACAAGATGCAGCTTGATATGGGTGGAGCAGAAAATTTTCAACTTCAGTGAAGCAAGATCACAAGACAGCAGCAGGAAGCACTTACGAGTGGAAAGTCTGTGATGTGGGCTCTGCAAGCTGTGATTTCAGGGGGCTTCTTAACTATCCGGGTATAGATTATCATGACATTGGAGAACTCAGCTGCAAACCCCAACTGAATCTGAACACCACACTGGAACTCAAGGGACATACTTTCTGGAAGCTCTGCCAATAAATAACACATTGTTACAGTCTAAATATAAACTTAGCATATATATTTTTCTTTTTCAATCATTTAACAAACAAGAATTAAGTGGTATCACAAATAAACATCTGCATCTCTGAAAGAATCTTCCCATAGGATGAGTGGTCTTAGAAATGCCATCCCTGACCCTCTGCCCCAACTGTCAAAGAAATTTGAAGATGCACTCCAAGAAGTTTAGGTGAAAAAGGGAAAGAGGTCTTAAACCCCACTGCCCTTCTTAAAAGGCTAGGAAGCCTGGAACTCATCTCAGTCTTATTTTTCTTGTCTGCATTGAAAACTTCTTTTCATCATGCACATTTTACCGTACAGTTCACCTGGCTAGTTTAGGGGATGACTTTAGAATGAAATCAATGACATCTTACAAATGTCACTGCTAGACACGCAGTACTGGGAGACTGTCCCTGAAGGCAAACCCGTAAGTCTCCCCTCCAGTGTCTGAGTGAGAATACACCTGAATTCTACACGTCACCTTGTTCATTACTGTCTCATGTAGGGGTAAATCCCAACACAAAAGCTTCCAACTGAACATAGTAATGAAAATGTAGCTATAAACTTGAATTTCTTCCATTTCCATTTGATAGTACACGCTCTCCCTTTTTCCATCATGGCAGTAGGATCATCTAAAAGCAGACTGTACTGTACCGTGAGCTTTGGCCCACTGCAGGTTCCGTGCCAGGGACTCTGCAGAAGATGTGCTTTGTTGAACAGGATCAGTTAATGCCCTTTTCTCTGACAAGCTGCTGCGGATCTCCAGGGCTTGCTTGCCTTTGGTAAGGGGACACTTGCCCATATCTAAGAACAAGATGCAGAGAGGTTCTTTCAAAATCAATGCTATTGCAATTCCAACTGAATTGTACCTTCCTGCAACGTGTGGTTGCAGTGGTTATGCCAGAGCCAGCACATCCATCAAGAGCTGCAGTTTTACAAGTATTTCTTGCTCAGCTCTTCCTTCCCTGAAGACCAAAGCAGCTCTCCAGAGCCCCGAGGGGTTGCACGTGGCCTGGCCAACATTGTCCTCTGTCCCTCAGAGCCAGTCCAAGCAGCATCACAGCTTTGACAGGGTAAGGTAACTAATCTCAAGAATGTGAGTAATTCCATCGGAAGAGGTTATTCTAAAGCACCGAGGGCAAGGCGAGTATTTTAGGTTAGATACAAGGGCCCAATATTGATTATTTAACAGCATCACTAATGACCCACGTGTCAGGACAGAGTACAAAACTTGGCAAGTTTGCAGATAATTAAAAATAAATCTTGGTATCCCACAAGACTGAGCTGCTCTTTAGAGGGTCCTGGACAGGCTGTGGAATTGGGCAGAGAGGAATGTAATGAAGTCCAGTAACAGGGGACACCAAGTTCTGCTCCCAGGCAGGAATAATCCCTTGCACAGGTCCACAGAGGACCCGACTCACTGGGATGCAGCTCTGCAGGGAAGGACCTCAGGGACCTGGTGGCCATCAAGCTGACCATGAGCCAGCACTGCACTCTTGTGGCAAAGGCACAGCAAGAACCACGGTGCCAGAAACTGCAGCCTTTTCCATGGGGCCTGTTTCCAGGAACATCAATGGGAACATTCCTCTGGCAGTGTCTGCACAGCACCTCTGTACTTCCCGACACTCAACACCTGGGAATACTCACAGTAGTCCTTGTCACGCTGTCTGGCAAGTCAGTCCCTCCCTGCACTCTTGAACAGAACACAAAGCTCTGCGTCCTGCAGCTGCCCAGGGCAGGGCTGGGCTGGGCTGATGCACCTACACACACCCAGTCTGACACTGTTCTGTGCTCGGAGCAGGTGTTTGCACAGCAGTACGTTTTCCCTCCACACTTCTCACTTTAGTGCTTCTCCCATCAACTCCAAAATACAATCACTTAACCAAGCAAATTAACACAGCACTGCCCTTTTTACTGCACTTAGAGAACAAATCATTATCATTGCTATAGCACTCTGAGGCAAGGAGAATTATGTTAATTGTTTAAATGAACACGCAAACGACTGGACTACCACAAGCAGCTGGCACCACAGAACAGAAGAGCAGTTTTGTGGATGGACAATTCAAAGCTCCATGCTTTGAGAAATATACTTAGAGCAAATAAGGTTCACTGAAGAGGAAAGTATAAAACTGAACACTATTAAAGAAGCTCAGCATCAGGAATGTTGTTAATATGCTGCCCAGTAGCATCTGCTATTTGAACAAAACACAAGACATTTAAGTAGTGTAACACATTCACCATGAGAGGAAGGACATGGAAACAAAGTTGTTTTCAGTAATGCAGACTGAGACTGTTAGTGCAGCAAGCTGGAGTTCACCTTCTGCAACCTCATCAAGCAGAACAGTGACCTTCTTGTCTTCTAACAAACGGTCCTTCAGGAACTTCATGAAGATTCCATTGGCCAACCCCAACTGCTGAATTTCAAAAGCTTCTGCTCCTTGGCACCTGTGAGATCATCAGCATCAGACAAGGGAAAAACACTGAAAAACCTGCATGATTAAGAGTAAACTTATATTGGGAATGAGGAAAGAAACCCTACAATTTGAAAACCAGGTTGTGTCCATGGTCTGCACTTTGTGTTCCCTTGCAAGCAGCTGATGGAAGTCTCTCTTAAAATGACATCACAGACTAGACCTGTTCATCAAACTGCTCACATGAAGAGCTTAAATTTATTATAGATGACTTCAGTGAAGCTCCTGACTACTTCTATTCAGGAGTTTTTGCACTTGAAAAGTGACCAGTGTTACTGGCCCACAGCAAAGTTCTGAAAAAGCTACACAATCTCAGTCATTTCTGTGGCACAGAAGAAGATAAACTTCCTTACGTTGCATATCCAAAAACAATGTTGGCTGTAACTTTCAGGGCATCCAAGATAAGAATTGTGTCATCATACTCATTTCTGTAATAAATGGAAAGACAAGAAAGTAAAATAATAATTTGAGAACTAATAATGGCAACAAAATCAAAATACAAAGAAGAGTTCAGAACCAGTAATTTGTTTCACTCCTACAAGTCTGAAATGAATCCTGACTGCTCAAATACAAAAGTCAGCACCATGAACTTTGCAGTAGAGTGAATTCTCAGCCTAAAGACTTCTTATCAGCAGGAGGCCCAGCTTTCTGTTAAGAAAAGAGCTGAGGTCAGCTCCCACCACCCAGGAAAGCAGGAGATACCTCTTGCGACACATATCCAGCAGGAACACGTTGAGTCCCGTCTGCTTCTCCTGCATCAGCCGCAGGATGTTCTGCACGCACAGGCAGTTTGCTGAACGGTAGGGATTCGGGGCATCGATAGGAACCATGAAACTGTTCCCATAGTTTTCATAGCCATGGCCAGCATAGTACAACAAACCTGAGTTCAAAACAGGTGTGACAGTGAGCAGTGCATCAAAACCGTCATGCACAGCGCTGACCGTGGGCCAGGGAGTTCACTGAAGCCACTCCAAGCCACATAAACGTCAACTCCACAATGCGCTAACACAATAAATTAAAAGAAGCACAAAAGTCACACATGCAATAGAATCAGTTACATATTTGCATAAACACACCAAGCTAAATACTCTTAAAATGTTCTAAGTAGCTATGACCTCTAACAGAGGCCAGTCTGTTATGTGTGAAGTGTGACTCACAGATAGGAACAAGGAAATGTGCCAGCTGTAAAACACCTTTTCCACATGTGCAATTACAAAGCTCTGAGCAGCAGTAAGTCTGCAGTTTATAGGCAGAAAAAAAAATGCTGAAGAGTTTGGTTGGACTCCAGAGTGCATCCCCATTACAAAACTACCAAAGCTCATGTTCAGTTGATTGCAGCTATATCTCCTAGTTACAGACTCATGACTCTTCTGGGTACAAGCTCTTTGCATGCTTACCTAGCCAGAAATTATTATCCTGCCATCATGTCCCTCATGTGTCACTACACAACAGTCTACAACATTTTAAAGATTTAGAATCTTCAATAAAACATGGAATATTTTTCTAGAAAAAAAAAAACAACAACCTGACCAGGGAATTAAAGGAAGTTTTTCTCAACACTGAGAAAGGAAACTGCAAGCTAGGACTTAGATTTTCCTTATATGAATAAAAATGTCCAATATTAAAGTCATATAAATTTGCATGAAGATTAGATGATCTTAGAATCAAAAATCTCTACTGCCATAAAATGCAGTTACCAGAGGCTTGTATGATTTAATTGAATTTTCCTATTGTCTATTCCCAGTGCTGGTTTTCCTTAATGATGCACATTCCATCTTTTTAAAAGAATTTTTATTTATCTAGTCAAAGAAGTCTATGGGTGAGATCTGTAATTAGAATATAGTGCTCAGCTAAATAAAAGTCAACAGAAACCTGACAATTTATGCTGGCTGAAGATACGATATTCTTATGTATAAGTTGTTATTCTTACTAAAATTTGCTGAGAAATTTAAGTCACTACAACACTGGCACATTCAGAGAAAACCCAAAATAAGCCTCACCCTAACATACAAAGATGATCTTCTGTTAATTAAGCCCATGGAGGTGGGTGTGCTACATGTTTTCACCTTTTCACTACTCACAGCTACAAGAAATGAAAATATGAGGGCTACCTGAGCCTGGTGAGCTTCAAGAGAGCTAAAAATGGTATCAAGTGCAACTGCATGACCTTGTGTCAGGCCCTAAGTTAAAAGGAAAGTCTTAATGTGATTTCCAGAGTTTGGATCTGGACCTAAATCAGGGTGATATTTGAGATTCTATGTATCTGAGCATATATTCTGTAAGTAATTGGACTGACTGACTGCATTCCTTTTCTATCCTTGGCAGATGACCGTGCTATGTGACAAGTACCTGCAACAGTTAATATGCTGAGCTCATGATCAGAAATAAATCTGCACATACCTGGGGTAAGTGGAGTAAACATGTTTGGAGGGCCTCAACGGAGACTCTCACACAACAATTTTAAGTAGGCTCATGTTCCTCAGAGACGTCAGCATTTAAGCGATATCTGCCTCCCTCCCTCCCTCCCTCCCTCCCTGCCTCAGTCCCTCTCATTTAAAAAGAAAGCAGCCTAAATATTTTTAGCCTTTCAAACACATGGGCCTGTGCTTTTACCCTGTGTGGAATACAATGTTAATTGCAACCTACATTTAGAACAGCACAGACTAAGACAGCAGAGGAGACAATCATCATCACTTTGTTTACTACTCCTGCCCTTAAGGACCAGCATCTGAAATGCCACTTTCCTGGCAGTAAGCCAGAATTACACAACCTAGCAGGCATCAGGTTTATATGTAGCAGGGACTAAACAGCAGTAGTCATTATGTCTCTTCTATCTGAAGCTATGCCCACCAGAAAAGGCAATAAATCATTACCTATTTGTGCACTAACAGCATCTTTTTTAGGCTTTAAGTCATTAATAGCCACTATGCAGAAAGAACAAAGTGATCATTTAAACTAAAGTAGTTATTGCCAAACATCACTGAAGAACTGTTCTGCTAACCTTTAATATCAACTGGCTGGAAAAGTACAACTGCAAAAATATGCCATGTAAGAACTTTCATATGGTGCTGCTGAGAAACTCATTAAAGCCTTTCAGTACTTTATTTTTCAGTACTTTACATTCATGTCCGCTATTAAAGAGAAAAATTGAGAAGGTGCAAAAATCTCGAAGCTCACCCTAACAGATAAGCCATCTATTTCCCAGGGAATAATAAAAGCAAACTGCTCTCAAAAGCCTCATGTTCCTGCCAGACTGAGGCTTCGTGTCGGGCAGGTTTTGGCTCAGATATAAATGCCCAAATGTCAGAGCAGGCAGTTCTGCACAGACAG